>NC_056728.1:1765973200-1766040700 GCF_019279795.1 Protopterus annectens
AAATCAAAGAATGTGACTACCCCCACACCTGTAATTACTAGCAAATAACAAAATTCTGCAAACACTGACTAACTTCCTGTTCAGTTAATATTCCTTCCACACAGTTAAAATCAATTTAAATACTGTATTTTTTTGAAAAAAAGAGCAGATAAAGGTACTTAAATTCTCTTATATGTCCAGTTGAATACAGCAAGTTCTTAGACAGCCAAAGCTGAGGTTTTTAAGCAGAAAATATTTCACACTGTACCACTTAAATAGGCAAGGACAGGAAATCAAAGAATGTGACTACCCCCACACCTGTAATTATTAGCAAATAACAAAATTCAGCAATCACTGACTAACTTCCAGTTCAGTTAATATTCCTTCCACACAGTTCAAATCAATTTAAATACTGTATATTTTTTTGAAAAAAAAAAGAGCAGATAAAGGTACTTAAATTCTCTTATACGTCCAGTTGAATACAGCAAGTTCTTAGCCGGCCAAAGCTGAGGTTTATAAGCAGAAAATATTTCACACTGTACCACTTAAATAGGCAAGGACAGGAAATCAAAGAATGTGACTACCCCCCACACCTGTAATTACTAGCAAATAACAAAATTCAGCAAACACTGACTAACTTCTAGTTCAGTTAATATTCCTTCCACACAGTTAAAATCAATTTAAATACTGTATTTTTTTGAAAAAAAAAGAGCACATAAAGGTACTTAAATTCTCTTATTCATCCAGTTAAATACAGCAAGTCCTTAGCCGTCCAAAGCTGAGGTTTTAAGCAGAAAATATTTCACACTGTACCACTTAAATAGGCAAGGACAGGAAATCAAAGAATGTGACTACCCCCCACACCTGTAATTACTAGCAAATAACAAAATTCAGCAAACACTGACTAACTTCCAGTTCAGTTAATATTCCTTCCACACAGTTAAAATCAATTTAAATACTGTATTTTTTTGAAAAAAAGAGCAGATAAAGGTACTTAAATTCTCTTATACGTCCAGTTGAATACAGCAAGTTCTTAGCCGGCCAAAGCTGAGGTTTTAAAGCTGTAATTAGCAATGTTATATTGTTTCCACCAGTGTTTATTCCAATTGTGTTTTGTTTGCCAATGTGCCACTTGGCTGATGTGTGTAGTTGTGTCAGCATGTGTTATACAGTGGAGAGTAAGTGTGGGGTGTGTGCAGCTCAGGTTTGCAGGTGTACATTTGTGAACATGGTGGAGGTGCACTGTCTGCATGTACGTGCATATTGGACACATGGGCAGGGTGGCATGCCCTGTATTGGCCAGTGTTAACACTCCATACTTTCTATTGGTGGCCAGTATGCATTGTAGTACACACATTTTGGAACTTGAGTATGCATGTGTGTGTATGACATGGGTTGATACTGTGCTGTCAGTGATGCTGTTGTTGCTATCTGTCATTGGTTTGCATTACTAAGGTTAACACTGTCCAAGCTGCATAATCCTTTATTAATGCACACTGTTCACCTTCAGGGTTGCATGGACCGTGCTATCACAAACACAAGAAATTCTCACTTATACAGTAAAAGTGCATTAGTCAGTTGCACTGGCCAGTATGCATTGTAGTACACACATTTTGGAACTTGAGTATGCATGTGTGTGTATGACATGGGTTGACACTGTGCTGTCAATGATGCTGTTGTTGCTATCTGTCATTGGTTTGCATTACTAAGGTTAACACTGTCCCAGCTGCATAATCCTTTATTAATGCACACGGTTCACCTTCAGGGTTGCATGGACCGTGCTATCACAAACACAAGAAATTCTCACTTATACAGTAAAAGTGCATTAGTCGCATGGACCCCTGCCATAAACTAAATATATAATAGAAGGTGTGAAGTTGTACCAAAAAAAGAGTTACATACCAAGAAGGGATAATTTTTCTGGTCAGTATCATTGGGAAAATACAATCCCTCAATAAACATACAAAGCAAGCTTCAAAATACAAAATGGCAAGGATTCCAAAGACAACACTAATGCTTTCTACAGTTGTCCTGCTGGCTGTGACTGTTAGGTATGTGACCCCCCCCCCCCCCAACTGGTATGTGTGAGTGACTTAAGTTGTGTCTGTGCCAGTGAAATGCTGTCATGGCTTAGTGGTTCAGTACTGTGACTATAGTGCACAGTAACCTGAGTTTGAGCCCTGTCCCTGCTTTTTATTTTCCTGCTGGGCAGACCTGACTGGTTAAGGAACAGTAAAGCAGGTGTGAGCGTGTTTACCTGACTTTACTCGACTTTGCCCAACATTGCCCAACTTTGCCCGACGTTGCGCTGGTTAGCGCGGTGCACAGCTATGCGCAATTGTATTTAAATATGCTCAATACTGGTAAAATTAGCTTAGCAGTGCTTTATATTGCTTAAAATAGGGACTCATGCCTCAGGTGGTGTGGCAGGGCTGCTTATGTCAGATGCACATATTACACTCCCTATACATATTAGAAAACAGGTAGTGTCAAGTTCAGCATCCCTTTTACTGTATGTGCAAGTCAGAGAGAGGTGTCATTTTCAGGGTTCCTACTGAGTCAGAGTATGTGCTATGAGCTGCCTCTGTGCCAAGGCCAGGGCATACTGGGCATGCCTCCTTCTGCCTACTGGGGCAGGCTCAGGTTGTTCCTCCTCTGAGTCACATTGTGCCTGTGCAGGCCTTGGCAATGGTGGGGGGCTGTTTGGCCCTGCCCCGTGTTGTTCCTGCTGCAGCTGTTTTCACAGGATCATATTGTGTAGCATGGCACATACCATGACAATTTGGGTACATGTAGTTGGTGAGTACTGCAAGGCTCCACCAGATGTGTCCAGGCACTGGAACCATGACTTGAGCATCCCAAACACACGCTCAATTATGTTTCTTGTTTGTGCATGTGTCTCATTATGGAGTTCTTGTTCGGGTGTGTGTGCATTTCTGATGGGTGTCATCAGCCACGGCTCCAGTGTGTATCCAGCATCCCCCACTAGGTGACCATCAGGGATGTCCCCATTGGCAAATCTCTGGTACAGCTGCTTCAGATGCCAGATGTGGGAATCGTGATAGCTTTCAGGGCAGCCAGCACACACATTCATTATTATGCCCTGGGCATCGCACACGACCTGGCAGTTGATGGAGGGGAAGCCCTTGCGGTTGATGTAGACCCTACCCCGCTCACTGGGTGGTGCTTTGATGCATATGTGTGTGCAGTCTATTGCACCCACTACCTCAGGGTGTTCTGCTATTTGGTGGAAAAGACACATATTGCTGGCCAATGCCTCACGGGAATTGGGGAAATATACGTGCTCACTGACATGTGCTGACATGGCATCCAGGAACTGGTGCAGTACCCTGGATGCTGATGTCTGTGAAATCCCCATCTTATCAACAGTTGGTCTCTGGAAGGTACCTGTAGCTAGTATTCTTAGGCCAACACATACCTTGGTATCCACTGGGATGGGTTCCCCTCTGTTGGTTCTGTGTGTGAGGTGAGGCTGGCTCGCTCAACAATTTGCTGCAGGAGGTCTCTGTCCACCTTATAGCACTCCACTATCTCCGGCTCATGTAGCCCCTGGCAGGTTACCCTGGGTCTGTACACTCTTCTCTGTCTTCTCACTGTGGGTTGCTCAGCAGCATTCACAACATCACCACCCTCAGCACCTTGCACATGTTGGTTTATGACAGCAACAGCAGCCCCTAACATTTTGTCTGACTTTAAAGTTTTTAAGCTTTCCCTCTTTGTATACTGCAGTGTTGCAGAGTTCTTGGAGACAAAACAGGGAAGAATGTGGTTTGCAGAGTTTAAAGTGCTGGGCTGGGATAGTCTGCTGCCTGTGTAATTTGCTGATTCTGATATATTTCACCTGGCAGCTCTGCTGGTTCTCCTTGGTTAACTTCCTACTATTTCTTTTCCTTCCTTTTCCCTTTCTGTTTCTGCTCGGGGTAGCGCTGCACAAACACACGCACACGCTGTGTGCATGTTTGCAAGAAATTTCAGATATTTCCACGGTGTGCACCTTTGGTGTCTGGTTTTCAAAAAGGACAACTGTAGACACGCCTCTTACAATCCTGTGCAACTCAGGGCAAACACAAGACACTGTGCTCCAATTAGCTTACAGCCTTTCTGACACACACCCTCATGATGTTACCTATATTCTACTCTATTACTCACCTACTCCTACACTTACACTCTTGGGACATGGCTCACATGCTGGGGAAAATTGGGATTCACTATCCTTATCCTCATTTGCATAGGACTGCCTACAAATGCATGGTTACATCTCTCACACTGAGCTTCCCCCCCCTTAGCAACCAGTAGTCAGTGGCCATGTTGTCTTCAGCCTGCCATTCACCTGCATGGCAGGATAAGCTTTTTAGTGAAAATGCCTATTTTTGGCTATTTTTTAAATTATTTTCTTGTTTTTTAAAGCGCCACATGTTTGCGCGGTGCTTAAACATCGGAGATCGGGGGAAAAAAAGTTAGATTTTAATAATTTTAAACATTTATAAATGTCAATGGCCTTATATTTGGCCATTGGCATGCTTCCTCAACTGTATGCATCCTTTATTTGTAGCTGTCATAGCTCTGTTTAGCTATTTGCAGAACGGTACTCCGTTACCAATGGAGTACATTTCTGCAGATAACACTAATCTTCCACGAACAGGTTAGTGTTTCCTGGATTGCAAATTTACCTCATTTGCATAGCTTTTAGCAGCAAATGAGGTAATTTGTATACCATCATGCTGTCCGTGCAAGAGTAGCTTTAGCAGCTCTCGTGCACGCCCCTGCTGGCTGTACCTGGATCGCACTGCAGACATATTGCCTCTGTGAGCTCTTACACTCTTCTTGCACTCCATGCAAGCTTTCATAAATCTGGCCCAAAGTTTTTAAATCATTTTAGTAAAGTCTGTTGTTATAGCTTTAACTCTGAATTTTGATCATCAAATGCATTTTTGTGATTGGTTGACATGTTGTATTTGGCAGCTTATTTACTCTGATGAAGTCTGATTTACTTTTATTATGACAAAAGTGTGCAATCATTATTTTATGTGTATTTTACTGTTTTTAAAGGTTACTATTAAATGTATGGTTTAAGTCAGCTGGTCTGGTTTTGTTTCATTGTACCCAATCGTCCCACATTTACAGCACATAATGGCAGATTTAGTCCCCTCCCCTTTGCTCACTGATGTATCGATAACTTTGTTACATTTTTCTTTTTATATATATGTGTGTGTGTGTGTGTGTGTGTATATATATATATATATATATATATATATATATATATATATATATATACATTCTCTCAACCAATATTAGAAAGCTTTCAGCACCTTGTGACTCTGCCTGACATACCCATTTCTTAAGTAAAGTTCTTTTGACACAACTAATCACTAAGATTTTCATCATATAATCTTTACTATTTACTCCTTTAAGATCAAGCCAAAACTTACTTTATGTTTCATTTGAAATACCCATGCCTTGACTGTACTACCTCTAGGAAAACTCCATTCATGGAAGCAGAAGGTTCAAGATTCCAAGGTGATTCCCATTTTCAATAACATGCTTTTTTTCTCCTTCTCAAAGTCACTACAATCTGAACTGGATATATCCCTATAAGCTCAATGGGTTTGCCTTGCAAGATTAACTGCTAGGATTCTTGCCAAGGTGTTAAAGTCCCAGCCTTTCTGAATAGCGATTCCTCTCAAAGGTGAGCTGGTAATCTTCCAAATCTCTGCATTGCTAAGCAGCTTTCAGGGAGTATGGCTCTTGGCTATGCTAGGTTAGGAATTTGACTGCTTCCACCATCCCTTCAGCAGCAGTAGCACTTGTTTGGAGTAGCTGCTTGTCTGTGATCATTATGGTCTTCAGGACAGGTACACCTCGGGATGAACCTCTTCTGGGTCTCTCTTTTTCTAGCTGGGCACAGATTTGCACTCTATGAGCTGTAGGGAAAAACTCACTTGCAATGGCAGTTAACAAATGGGAGTTGCCTACACTATCCAACAGATATGCTATTTTGGTCAATAAGCACACCCAGTTATTTTTTCCAAAGTAAAGTAGTTTTATTCACAGAAAAAAATAAATGGGAATACCTTTGCTGTGAAAAATAAGCAGTGAAAATCAGCAACACAAGAACATGCTTGCAGTTAAGCAGAAATTATAACAGAAACAGGTCAACAAGGTTAGAGGTTATGCTTACAATCCAACTAGTCTCTCCAGGTTGCACAGTCAAGAACAGATCCATGATATGTAACAAATATGTCTTTCATTGCATTATAGTTGTCCCCCCCAAACTCTGACCTGCCAATATGGTCTTAGTATTATAGCTTATACTGTTCATTATAAAATGTTTCAAGTCTTGCATTGTGTCACTTGTGCAGCCACAGGTAGTTATTTAAGTCTCTCAAACACAGCACAGGTAACCTTTTGTTTCTCCATCATTAGAGCACTCTGTGATAAATGTAAACACTACGAAGGGCACCCACCTCAGAGCCAACTGCCCATAGCCTCAGACAGTCTTCTTCTTTTTTCATTACAAACAGATCCACACAGTCCAGACTCCTCTGGACTTTCTAGCTACTTCCCCCATTTTTAGTCTTATCAACATAACCCTAGCTCTCCCAGTGTGAAAACAGAGAAGGTCAGTAGACTTTTGTGTTTATTGGTAAATTTCAGTAACTGACTAGTAAGTATACTGCCTGGATTCCAGGAAAAAGAAATACACAGCACCTGGAAAAAATCAGCTACAAAAAGTGAGGGATATACACTGATTGAGGAAAGTTCTGCAGCTGTTCAGCAAAAAGCAATGCAACCTCCAGACATGACTTCCAGTAACCTACAGGAACAACTGCACACAAACCTGGTTAAAATAAATGAACACTGATGGAGTATATCAACACAAACTACAAAAGGCTGGAAAAATGGAAGCTGTGACATCAGGAAAATACTGTTAGTCAAGCTATCTGGAATTTTGTAAATAATTATATGTCACTTGAAAAATATTAATATGATTTATATAGAAATGTGACACTGCCAGCCCAGCTATCTGGAATTTTGTAAATAATCATGTGTCATTTGTGAATAGTAATGTGATTCATATGCTTGTCTTAGAAATGTAAGAGAACTATATGTTATGTGTATATTAAACTACTGGTGCAGAAGTTTGTGCTGAACTGTATGTTATGTACTGAGCTTCAAGAATGTGTCCAAGGTGTACCCTACTGGAAAAGAACAGAAATGTATATAAACTATATACCTCTGCAAATGTATGTTTTAATAGTAGAAGCTGGAACATACGGAGTTAACTAGCAAAACTTCAAGAAAATAATTTGAAAAGTAAAGTGGTTTATGATTGTGTTAAATCTCAATAAGCAGACACAATAGCTAGAGGTTTTCCTATTGTCTTGAAACAAATAATTACTAGGTTTCAAATGTAAAAGTGTTTAATTATTTTATGACTTCCATGTTCTGCAAACTTCTGAGAGATATGTACTTCTCACACAGAGATGTTAAAATTATGTTAGTTTCTGTTAGCATGGGAACTGAAGGCAGGTGACAAAGCATGATGTCATCCAAGCTAACCCAGCAGTAATGTTGATTATTAATTTTAGAACTCTCTCAGAGAAAGTTTGTTCATTTTTTATTTTATCTTGGACCTAGAAACATCCATTCAGCACTTCTGCATCTGCCTTGCTCTGAAAGTAAGTCTAGGGTACAATAATTTCTTTTAGATATAGACTAGGATATAGTAAAGATTAGTTTAGATGTTTTCTGTATTTATTTGAGACTGTCCTGCAATGTTGTTTTAAAATATTTCCTGTGATTCTGAACCCTGCAGTTACTGTGTTGATTGAGTATTGTCTTGTTCTTTTATTATTTATTACATATATTTAAACCCATCTTTGTGGCTGATATTAGTGAGACATATTTAAGCTCTTAAAGTACTTGCATATGTATTTGGTGACACTGTACAGACCACTCCTAAACAGCCTTGGTCTTGGTCACACTTACCATTTGGATAATAGTAATATTACACAGTAGGATTGGTCACCCTTTCTAAAGGCTTTTATAGTACCTGATAACTAGGGGTTGGTGGCAGTGATTACTTTATTGTCTGGGCAGCAGGGGGCAGAGCTAGTAAATCTGTGCCAGCCTTCTCCAGTTATGTGTGTGTGTGTGTGTGTGTGCTTGCATAGAAGTAAAAACTTAAAGCTTGTGTGTGTGTGTGTGTGTGTGTGTGTGTGTGTGCGTGTGCGTGCCAGCTACTTGGGCAGAAACATGAAGCAGTGGTTGGACACAGAGGGTGCTGGAGGTCTTGACTTGACCCCTCAGCTGAGATCTTAGGTTCATAGGTTCATAGATTAGTACTAGGCTAACTGCCCTTGTGAGCCATTTTCAGCCTAGCCAATTATCCCTTGTGAGACTCAAACCCTGCACCTTGTGTTTGTAAGGCAAACACCTTAACCATTAGGCCACCCTCCCACCCTTAGTACTAAGCTATCTGCCCTTGCGAGCCATTTTAAGCTTAACCAGTTATCCCTTCTGAGACTCAAACCCTGCACCTTGTGCTTGTAAGGCAAACACCTTAACCATTAGGCCACCCTCCCTCCCTTAACCCTATAGCTATGCAAGTGGGAGTCTTACTGGGATAAGTAGAAAGAGGGAGAAACCATCCCCAGACTGACTGTGATCTCTGTGTGTTCTTAAAGGCAATTGTACTTTATTGTGTGTGTACTTGTAATCCTCCCATTGTGTACGTCACTCACTGTTGCCAGTGGTGAGGCATGAGGCTCCTTGACTACTGGGCCAGTGCAGGGGCATCACAGATGCTTTAAACAGATGTTCAAATGAGGTGATAAAGCTGCAAAAGAAATTAGAGGATGAAATGACAAAAAAGCTGGCTGAATATGAAACTGATCAGGAAGAGACATTTCAAAAATAATAGAATTAGAGAATAGAGCATGTAGGAAAAACCTGAAATTTTTAGCTATGCTAGAGAAGCATGAAGGAACAGGCTGCATTCATTTTATGAAAGCACAAATGGAGCTAGACTGGTGTTTTACAGTGGGAGTTGTTAGTTGAAGGGGCACACCATGTACATTCTCCAAACCTAGCTATGAGAAAGCAACCTAGACCTTTAACAGTAAAGATGCAGTCTTACCAGCAGATGGAGTTGATTCTGACAAAACTGTGTCAAGACAAAATACTAAAAGTGGGAGACAGCAGAGTGTTTGTCAAGAATGATTCTCATTGTACACCAGGAAGAAGGGGAGTAAATTAATTCCACTATTTAGGGATTGTTGAGATGCAGGTGTGAGACTGAAACTGTTGTACCCCGCTGTCTTCAAGGTATATTTATGCAAAGGGACACATTTTTTTGACGAAGTACATGCTAAGGAGGAAATACAAAAGTTTGTCCAACAAAAGTGAGCTGTGAAACAGAAGGAGATACTGCTTGTTCTTCTTGTAATAAAGACAACAGAGATACTGTGCATGTAAAACATTTCCCATTGTTTCAATGGAAAATGTTGGAGAGATGGATGGGAGCATGACAGCTGACTAGAAGAATCAAGAGTACATTGAAAATGTAGCAGAGACAAGATTTTGGAAATGGAGATGAACAGTAAATAAAATCAGTAACTTAATGTGGGATTACAATGCAATAATTATATTTGTGAAATATGTCAGAACAAGAAATTCTGGAAATATTAGATTTTTTCAGAATGTGTTGGACTTGTGGGGGACTATAAGCTCTATTTTATGTCATTAATGTTCAGAAAAACAATGCTTTGGAGAGGGGAAAAGGGGGGAGAAAGTTAACTAAGTAAAGAAAACATTTTTCTTAACAGTACTATATCTGTGATGTAAAGTTTTCTCAGTTATTTTTAAATGTAATGGGGATTGCAAATAGGTGCTGCTCTTTGTCCCTTTCTTTCTCCCTTCTCTCTTTCTTCTTGTTAAGTTTTAAGAAATGTAGGCACTGCAATGTAACAAAAAAAGCCTGGTTAAACGAGCATGACAAAAGAAAAATGAATGTGCTTTTTCTCATTCTAGCATGGGGGAATGACTGGACTAAAGACCTTAGATTGATTTAATAACAAGTTTTAAGAGAAAGCAAGTAAATGAAGATGAATATTATGACGCTTTTTCTAGCAAATGAATGTATACTTAGTAGTAATTCTGTATCTGGCCCTCATTTCTCCACAGAACCAATCTGATACAGAGAAATGGACTGTCTGGTTCTCATGTCTCCATGGAGACAAGCTGATAAAGAGAAACTGGTTACAGTCTGGTGGAGACTGATAGGCTGGGGAAAAACAGAAACTGGCTAGGAGATAATATTCTTTGAAAGCATTCAGGGGTGTTCCCAGCTGGTAGAGCTATAAAGATAAGATAAAACCAGTTAGCATTTAGTAGAACAGGCCGCACCATGTGTCTTAGCATGGATAACCTTTCTTTTAGGTTAACTCAAGTCTATGAGTGTGGCTGTCAGTTTGGGACATGTGTTCCTATTAGGAGGGTAAAACTTCAATATTTGAAGATGTACATAGTTTTGTGTGCTAGTATTAAATTAATAGGTTATTGGGGGGCTTGTTTTTCTTTTTTGAAAGTTTTGTAAGATATGACACAGGCTCAAATGGATATAGCAAGAAACAAATATATAAACGTTCAACTTGCCAAACAGTGAATGCATGTAACACAAAAGCTGGAACTAGACATTTAACAAAAAAGGTGTTATTCATAAAAGGTGGGAATAATAATTTTTAATACAATGATGCTTTCTGTAATGTCCTTATATGTCAATGGTTTCACAGATAAAGACAAAAATGAAATAAAAGTGAACTATATTAAAACATGTAGAGTGCAAAGAGTTATGTTACAGGAAACACACTAAAAAAACTGAGCACATGAATTTGAGAAAGAAAGGTTTTCAGGATGGTTATTCAGTGGAATATCTTGGACAAAGGCAAAGAGGGGTACTGGTACTGCAATAGGGATGAGCTCCAATAGTGATAGAAGAGGATAAAAAGATAATAATGGAAGATTTGCAGTGCTAAGGGGCTACTGGCAAGGGAGGAGGATTACACTTGCATGTATTTATATTCCACCTAAAACTACTATAATGGAGCAAAAGAAAATTCTGGGAGAAATAATACAGTTTCAGCAAGGAATATTACTTATTAGCAGGGACTGGAATTTGATTTGCAGCAGTGAAGATGTGTCTTGGGGGCCCAGAAGGGAAAGTATAACAAAGGAGGGCAGACTTTTGAAGAAATGTATAAAAATATTTGGCATGGAAGATGTGAATTCAGTAATAGGAATTCGGAGTGAATTTACATATTATTCCTCAAGACTTAAAAACTGGGCTAGGCTAGACAGAATTTACATTTCATAGGTACATGTGCATTTAATTGAAGGTCTTGATACACACCCAATAACTATTTCAGATCATGCGCCAATTATAAATAAAATAAAAACACACAGTAATGAAATAAAAATGAGGAGACAGTAGTGCTTTCCCACCTATCTGTTGAAAAGAGAGGAATTTAAGGAATGGGTACTGGAGATTATTCAGGACCTTCAAGAGGATATAAATTATTTCTGAAAATACAGCTAGGGAGTGGGCTAAAATTAAGGTGGAGTTTAAAAATAGGGTAGAAATAAAAGCAAGGAAGCTATGGTTAAGAAGTTACAAAAATTATTTAGAGGGACTGACAAATGTTAAAGTGTTGCAGAATAGGGGTAATTTCACAGAACAAGAGGATCAACTGCAGAATGCTAAGCAGAAAATAATGTATTACCTTGATAATATACATGAGTTTAGAAAGATTGCTTTTAAGCAACTGTTTTTTGACAATAACACTAGAGCACAAAAACTTCTGGCACAACAACTCAGACAACATAAAGTAGAAAGGACTGTTGCCAAGCCTATAAAGTACAGTTTTGTACCTACCATAAATGTAGATGTTCGAGTGCTAATACAGCTGCAGTCATAACAGATGGGTTTTCCTGCCGTCAGGCGGGTCCTCGGTCGGCCGAATTCCAAAGTCTAGGTCCAGCGTCGGTTGTCGTCGCTTCTTCCCTGACGTCAGTGCGACAGGGGTATAAAAGAACCAGCCAATGCCATTTAATTCAGTTTTTCTTGCCCCAGGTGCCCCCAGAAGGAAGGCAATACATAAATTTATGTAATAATGCAATGCAATATAATCAAAAAAACAGTAGTTGCAAGCAAATACACCATAAATGAATACCCCAATCAGGTTATATGAGGAGGTGTTAGCCAATAGGTCTGTCCCAAGAGGGGAAGGAGGGAGGGAAACCTGGACTGCAGCTGTATTAGCACTCGAACATCTACATTTATGGTAGGTACAAAACTGTACTATGTTCATCGTGCATACAGCTGCAGTCATAACAGATGGGTAGAATCCCAAAGCTAAAAAAGGGGTGGTAGGCACTAGGTGGAAATAGGAGGAGCCAGGATGCCCTGCAAGACTGCAGTGGCAAAGCCTGCTCTAGTTTTGGAGTATAATGGTAGGTGATAGTGCTTGGAGAAGGTATGCACAGAACTCCAAGTGGCTGCTTCCAAAATATCTTTGATAGGAACCCCTCTGAGGAAAGCTGCAGAGGTAGCTGTGGCCCTTGTGGAGTGAGATCTGATGCCTGCAGGTACAGTTTTACCATGAAAAGAGTAACAAAAGCGTATGCAGTGGGCTATCCATTTTGAGACTGTTTGGAAATTGGCTTCCCTTGAGCTCCTGTAGCATAGGACACAAAGAGTTGCTCTGATTTTCTGAAAGGCTTTGTTCTGTCCAAATAATAATGCAGCTGTCTGTGGATGTCCAAGGAATGTAGTAGTCTCTCCCCTTTGTTTTGAGGATTAGGGTAAAAGGTAGGTAAGTGGATAGCCTGATTCAAAGCTACCCTGGATACCACCTTTGGCATAAAGGACGGATTGGTTTGTAAGGAAACTCTGTCCTGATGGAAAATGATGAAAGGCTGCACAGCCATGAGGGCTTGTAGTTCCGATACCCTGCGAGCTGAGGTGATAGCCAGAAGCAAGGCTGTTTTCCAGGACAAATATTGCAATTCTGTTGAGGCAGCTGGCTCAAAAAGAGGCAAGGTCAGTTTCTAGAATGAAATTGAGGTCCCAAGCAGGTACTGGTTGTTTCCTTGGGGGTTTTATATTCTTAGCCCCTCTGAGGAACTGTCTTAAGAGGGGGTGAAAGAGAGTAAAGGAGGATCAGTGTTGTATTCTGCAGAAATGGCTGAGGCATGGATTTTGATGCAGGAGAATGAAAGTCCACTGCTTAGCATCTCAGCTAGATACTGTAATATTTGAGGTAAATTCAGTATTCCAGGATTCTGGCCCTTTTTCTCATTCCAGGCACAAAACCGTTTCCATTTTGCGGAGTAAGCTTTTCTAGTAGAAGGCCTTCTGGCCTCCAAAATGACATCCTGCACCTACTTGGAGAGTAGGGTCTGTTGTGAAGTTAAGGAATCTTCCATGCGGCCAGATTGAGTGTTTTCAGCTGACTGTGAAGAGTTTTGAAGCTGTGCTGAGTCAGAAGTAGAGGCATTAGAGGTAGGGTCCATGGTGGGGAATGCGTCAGGTTCCTCAGGAGTGGGTACCAGTGTTGTCTTGGCCAGTCTGGAGCAATGAGAATCATCTTTGGTCTGTCTGCTCTGGTTTTTAATAGAACTTTGGGCAGAAGAGGAAGAGGTGGAAAGGCATAAACTGTCATTGTTGTCCAACTGAAAGAGAGTGTGTCCACTCTCCAGGCCTGTGGATGAAAAGTCCTTGAGCAGAATTTTGCCAATTGGTGATTTTTGTGGGAGGCAAAGAGATCTATGTCTGGCCTTCCCCATGCTTGAATTATCTCTGTAAAAACTTGAGGATGCAACTTCCATTCATGTGGATCTGTCATATTTCTGCTTAGGTTGTCTGCCAGCGTGTTTTCCTTGCCTGGCAAGTACTGTGCTTGAAGTTCGATTTGTAATTCCAGAGCCATGTTCCAAAGAGACATGGCCAGCCTGCATAGGGGGTATGAATGGGTTCCTCCCTGTTTGTTTATGTACCTCATTACTGTGGTGTTGTCTGTCCTTATCAATAGTTGACCTGGATGCAGAAGGTCTTTGAAAGCTATAATAGCATTTATTACTGCTAGCATTTCCTTTTGATTGATGTGTAGGTGCTTTTCTTTTTGGGACCATTTGTCCTGAATGCACCGATCTGTCATGTGAGCCCCCCAGGTGTAGTCCGAGGTGTCTGTTGTGATGACTTGATTTGCTTGAGGCTTGCAGAATGGGAGACCTGTGTTTCTTTGGCATGCTTGAGCCCACCACAGAAATTCCTTTTGAAGACATGGAATCAGTGGTATTATTGTTTCCAAACTGTGGCTGTGTTGAGACCATAGGTTTTTCAGGTACCATTGAAGTTTCCTCATATGCAGCTTTGCACATGCGATTAGTAGGATGCAAGATGCCATGAATCCCAGAGCCTGCAGGATTTTCCTTGCAGTCAGCCTGGTGAAATTTGCTAGTTTTCTGAAGTATTGAGTTAGTTGCCCCTGTTTCTCTGGTGTGAGGTAGGCCATCTGGGTGTTTGTGTCCAAGTTGGCACTCAGGAAAATTATTGTTTGAGAGGGTATTAGCCTTGATTTCTTTTTGTTGACTGTGTGTCCCAGAGAATTCAACAACATTATTACAAAAGCCAGAAGTTTCAGAAGTATGTGCTTGCTGTCCGTTTGGATCAGGCAGTCGTCCAAATATGGGTATATTTGTATCCCTTGAAGTCTGCAGTAGGCAATTACTGATGCCAGGCATTTCGTGAATACTCTGGGCACAGTAGATAAGCCAAAGGGCAATGCAGAGAATTGATAATGGGTTGAACTTGCAAGAAATCTGAGGTATCTTCTGCAATCTTGTCTGATTGGGACATGCAGGTATGCCTCCTTGAGGTCTAATGTTACCAGCCAAGACTCCTTGCCCAGAATGGGAAGAAGCTGCTGTAATGTGAGCATCTTGAATTTTGGCACGAGTAAAAATGTGTTCAGGATGGATAGGTCCAAAATAGGTCTCCAATCTTTTCCCTTCCTTGGTACCAGGAATAGTCTGGAGTAAAAACCTTGACCTTGTTCTTGTGTAGGTACCCCTTGAATAGCTTTCATGTCCATGAGATCTGAAATTTGTTTTTGTGCCTCTGCCCTTTGATTGTGTGGCAGGTTTGGCATGCCTCTCATTTTTGGAAGGGTGTGAAAATGGAATCTGTAGCCTCTGTTTATAATGTCCAGGATCCATTTGTCTTTTGTGACAATATGCCAATTTTTCGAAAATAATGCCAGTTTTCCGCCTAAAGGTGCTGCCATTTGAGCCTTGCTTGGCATGCAAAGGGGAAAGTTATTGGGTCTGCTTTCTGAATGGCTGTGAACTATCCTCACCACCTCTTTGTGTAGGAGCTTGCCATTATCTGCCTCTAAACGATCCCTGAGATTGCCCTCTGTCCCTCGGGCGCCTGTATCTACCTCTTTGGGGTCTGTCCGTGGCTGGAAAGGACCAATTTTTGGAAGGCCAATTTCTACTGAAGCGTGGAGGTTGTACCTGTAGGAAATCTTTCACTGTTTGCATTGATTTAGCCTTTTCCTCCATTTTCTTTAACACCTCCTCAGCTTTAACACCAAATAATACATGCAGAGGGGCATCTAGTAATTTAGCTTTGACATGATCTGGTAAGGTTTGCTCTTTGAGCCAGGCATGTCTACGTATGACTGATCCTGTAACAGCAGCTCTACATGAGGCCTCTAAAGCATCAAAACCACATTGCAAGGTATGTTTACCCACTTGTTCTGCACTATGCATCAAATCCTGCAACTCCTTCAAGTCTGGTTGTTCAGGTTGTGACATTTTGCTTCTCAACTGTGATAACAGAAACTGTTGGTACTTTAACATATGGAACTGGCAGTTTAATGCCCTCATGGTTAAGGTGGCCGAGGTGTATACCTTTTTCCCCCACCTTTCTAAAGCTCTGGAATCTCTCTCTGAAGGTAATGGATTTTTAGCAGTGGAGGCCTTAATTCCCTTGGGGCCCTGTGAGATAGTTTCTGGGTCAGCCGCATGGCTTTTGTATAGGAATTGGTGTGAGTCAGGAACCCGGTAATATCTGTCAGGCTTGAATGGGGCTGGAGGTAAAGAGTCTGGGTTAAGGCAGACCTCCGAGTACACATCATCCAGAATGTCTAAGACAGGAGGTATAGCCAGAGGCCTGTGCTGATGGAGCAAGAGAAGATCCCTAAGCCTTTTCTTGGAGTCTGAGTACTCTTGGCCTTCCCAGTGGAAGTGTTCCCTCAAGGTATGCAAGGTTTCCCCAAAAGAGTAATCCTCAGGGGGGAGACAGAGGGAATGGACTTGTCTGCATCAGAATCTTCAAAAGGGGAGTATGAATGTTCCTGGTCATCAGAATGCTCTGAAATAATGGAGGCCTGGTCCGAAGAGGGGGATTCTTCCTCCACTCTGGGCCTTTTGTCCGGGGGGGGGTTGAGAACCCCTGATAAGAGTAATCAAATCCTCAGCCATTTTGAGCATCTGCTTTTTAGGCATGGGGCCTTGAGAAGGGCCCTGTGGAGCTTGTCTCTTAGTATGCATGGCTGCTTTAGACTTAGTGAAAGCCTTGATGGAAAAAGAAGAGGAAGGCCTGAAGACACCTTGAGAGGTGGCAGACCTGTCTAAACTCTGAGTTTCACCGCCAAGAGTGGCTTCGGTATCGGTAGTCGGGGTGTGGGCCGAAGAGCCTGCGACCTCGGGTACAGTAGACACCGCCAATGAAGTGTCGGTAGTCAGGGGCTGCGTAGGCACCTCACTGAGAACCGGACCACCTGTAGTCGGCTTTGGCGTGGTGTCGGTAGAAGCCGCGGACCTCGTAAGTCGGTCCTTATCTTTGCGTCTTTTACTCAAAACTGGAGTCGGAGTATCCGACGACATAATGTAATTAAATTTTTTGCCAAAATAGTGTTAGGCGAACTCCGACCGGCTTAATGGTGCGTCCTGTTGAATGTAGCACAAAACGACAGGCCGAGACGTCGTGGTCTGGGCCTAAGCAAGGAATGCAGAGGGAATGAAAATCCTTATGCGGTATTTGCTTCCCACATGAAATGCAATTATTAACTTTGTCTGACATTGGTCTGAGGCAAGAAAAGTTTCCCCAACGGGGTACTTAGCTTTCAAGAAGACTTCGGTTGCAAAATATTCGTAATCTCAGGAGCTGGCCGACCGGCACTTGCGAACTGCTTCTGCTTCGGGCACCGCACGGCAAGAAAGACTGAAGAAAATGGTGTCGGCTGGTTCTTTTATACCTGTCGCACTGATGTCAGGGAAGAAGCGACGACAACCGATGCCGGACCTAGACTTTGGAATTCGGCCGACCGAGGACCCACCTGATGGCAGGAAAACCCATCTGTTATGACTGCAGCTGTATGTATGATGAACATCAAGGAAGAAAACAAGAGATCCTGTACAGGTATTAGAAATGTTTCAGAAATTCTATGAAAGTCTGTATAAAGCACAGGAATGTGGAAATCAAGAAAATATACAAATGGAAATGTTTATGGAAGAATTAAATATGCCAAGGTTATAGGTAGACAAGTCTCAATTATCAACGGTTAGGATAGGAGGAGATAAGATAAAAATTGTGATGTATAACCAATCTACAAGAAAGAAGCTAGGAGGGAAATACTTAAAAACTTCCAGGTAAGAGGAGAAGTACCAACATCCTGGAAGAAAGCAGTGGTAGCTGTAATACATAAAGAGGGTGAAGATTCATCAGATGCAGCTTCATACAGGCCCATTTCAATACTAAATCATGATTATAAAATGTTCATGTCTATAATGGCTAAAAGAAAGTCAAATGTCATGCCAACATTCATAGATATGGATCAATGTGGTTAATGGAGGGGAGGCAAACAGACAGCATCAACAGAACCTTGATGATCCAGAGGAAGGCAGCATGTAAGAAAATACCATTGTTGATGGTGAGTCTTGATGCAGAGAAATAATTTGACAAGAGTAAAATTGGACAGTACAAACAGGGCAATGGAATCATTTGCACTTCCTGAAAACTATATATAATTAGTATGGAAGTCAAGAAAAGCTGACTATTTGCAGATGATATTATACCTCACAAAACCAGAAACTGGCATTACAGTGTTGTGGAACATTTTGAGATAGTTTCAAATCTTTTCAAGATACAAAATGAATGAAGCTAAAGCGATAGCAGTAAATTATGTTCATGTTATGTTCAGCAATATTCATATTTATGGGGACAAAGTATTTAGGAGTATGGATTAAAATTATTCTGGTGTTACAGTTAAGGATATTTTATTTTATTTTTTTATTTATTTATCATTTGTTGACCGGGAATGTCCGACTAGGTTCCACAGAGCCTGTTTTCAGTGGAGGCCCGGGGAGAAATTCTCCAGATGCATGTCTTTGGAATGTGGGAAGAGACTAAAAAGATAATACAAAAACTGAGAAAATGGAAGCTTTGTTAGATGGATATGGATAGTAAGATACAAGCAGTTAAAATATTTTTAGTCCCATTAGTCTTATACACAGGTCAGGCATATTTTTATCAACCAGAGAAGAAGTTGTGGATAGCAATTAATAAAGATCTGAGGGATTTTATCTGGGAGGGAAGACAGCACAAGTCAAGTGGGATAAGCTGATTCTTCCAGCAGAACAGGGTGGATTGGGATTATCCGATATGAAGAGGTATTTCAGAGCTACACATTTAAGGCTTGTATACAGCAGAAAAATGTAATTCAAAGTGGAAAAGGATAATGATGCAATAGGGTGGAAGGTCTCCAGAAACAAGAAGAGACTGGGATTTTGAATGCAGGCCTTTAAGGAGAATAACAGTAATCATACAGAATATTATATCTATAAAGTAGCAGGAAGTATCCTTAGAACTAAGCCAACAAGGGAATGGAGAAAGGAGATTATGTTGATAGGGATGACTGCAATTAGGGATATAGACAATAGGCAAGAGGGGGCAGGAATTTATTGCAGAAAACTGGCACAAAGGAACCAAGGTATTGGGAGCAAATAACTAGAGCATCAAAGATAGAATGGGAAGACGTCAAGAATGTATTTGGACTGCAGGTTAGAGATTGCCTTCCCTATCAAGGACTGATAGAGTATAGGCAAAGAGAATGAAAGAGGGGGTCCTAAATGAAAGACCAGCACTGGTAGAGGTTTAGTAGAATCTAGAACACACACTGCCATTAAACAAGGAATAATTAGTACAGCATATAAAATACTGCATGGTAACTATAAGAACCAATCAAAGGAGGTTAGAAAGGATTGTGAAGAGAGAATAGTTAGGCAATTAACAAAGAAGCAATGGGAGGATATATGTACGTCTCCCAAATATGCAAAAGAATTTACAAGATTTAGGATTTTTCCTTGGAAATGTTTACAAAGATATTTTTATACCCCATGTAGACTGCAGAGAATTATTCCTCAGGTAGGCAGCATATTTTGGAGGTGTGATGGGAAAGAAAGACATAATTGGGAACATATTTCTTGGGAGTGCAGTGAGTTGGCAGACTTTAAGGATTCCCTGTGGGATGCACTGCTAGAGATGCTGGGTGGGCATATTGGTTAGATGAGGGAGATGATTTTTCTGAGCTATGACACAAAATTGGAATTGTCTACACATGGTAAGGCCTTACTGTGTCTAATTATGGTGGCTGCCAAAAAAGCAATTACTAGAAAATGGAAATCAAAATCTAAACCAATTACATTAGAAGTAGTGACTATAGTAACAGAGATAAAAGAACTTGAACTGAGATCTTCAGGAAAGGGTAGGACCAATCTACATAGGAAAAAAATAGGAATTGTGAAAACAATACATACGGGGGGGGGGGATGTGGTTTAAATGAAGACAGGACTTAAATGACCTAAGTAATGTTTGCCTGAAATGATTGGGGGATTATAAGTGATTAAAACTTTCATTTAAAGGCTCACTGCTGCTTTTCAGCTGTGAGAAACATTTCTGCAGTTTGTTTTCCACCCTCCCTCCCTGTTGGTATAGTGTTTTTATAGTTGGTGGCTTTGCAGTTGCCCGCCCCTAGTGTAAATTTGATCTGGGACCCTCTTCCCAGTCTAGTGTCATTACCTCATTCTACCCAATACAGGGAGAACATTTGAGAAGGCCAATCAGCTTAGTTTCTGCTACTCCTTTCTCTCTTTCCACTTAAAAAAAAAATCTGCTTTTACTGTATTTGTGTTTCTTCCTACTTTATTTTGCTTTTGCATCATCTTAAAAGTACTCGATTGTATTTATTACTGCTTGGCGTAACTCATTCTAAGCCTTTTTGCTTAAGCACTTAGGCTTCAGACCAGTTGTTTTACATTAAGAAGGTTTGTGGTCTGCACTGTAGTGGCAGAACAGGTAGCTTACATCCTTCTAAGTTGGGAACTGCTGATTGAGGGCTCAGTGTCTGTTATTCTAAAAGTGTATTAATTCTTGGTTTAAGCACTTGGGCTTCAGGCCAGTTATTTTACATTAAGGGGGTTCGTGGTCTGCGCTTTTCTGTTTAAAGGCTTATAGTGCCTGCATATTTGAACTGCTTCTTACTGAAATTGGTACACCTTGTTTGCTGTAGCATAGACTAGATCCAGGCCTGCTGAATCTAGCTTTGTTTGTATAACTTGAGCACTAATCCAGGCATTCTTTAAAGTATTCAATTGTATTTATTACTGCTTGGTAGTAACTTGATTAAAGTGTAGCTATCATTCTAAGTCTTTTGGATTAAGCACTTGGGCTTCAGACCAGTTGTTTTACATTAGGAAGGTTTGTGGCCTGCACTGTGGTGGCAGGACAGGTAGCTTACATCCTTTTAAGTTGGGAACTGCTGATTGAGGGCTCAGTGTCTGTTATTCCAAAAGTGTATTGGTTCTGGTTTAAGCACTTGGGCTTCAGGCCAGTTATTTTACATTAAGAAGGTTCGTGGTCTGCACTCGTGGGAGGAGAGGCTGGACTCTGCCCTTCTGAGCTGGGAATTTCTGGTTAAAGGCTTATAGTGCCTGCATATTTGAACTGTTTCTTACTGAAATTGGTACCCCTTGTTTGCTGTAGCATAGACTAGATCAAGGCCTGCTGAATCTAGCTTTGTTTGTATGCTTGCTGTTTGTTTGCTTATTTCCCTGAAATGCTAATTTCACCTAAAACGCGGCTTTTCAGTGCTTCTGTGGATCCCTAGTTATATCTGCATTGCTTACTGTACTTATTTCCTTGTTTCACTTGAAAGAAAGTTACTGTTTGTCATTTTTGCATTTAAGTTACCTGTAACACATTGCATTTAAGTTACCTGGCACTTGCTCACTAAGTCAGCACAAAAAAATTAAAAGCACTACACCCTCACAAACTCCCCTTGAGTACCTTGTTCCCCATTGGCCTTTTTTTCAATTATAAAGGAATTCCCAATACTATTCTAGCAGCAGAGACCTCCAAATCAGACACCCAAGCAACCGCTACCCCAAAACAAAACCCGTGCAACACATAGCTCACAAAGCCAGTGTGCCAAACAGTCACAGCCCTTAAGGCTAAACAACACACCTGATACACTTGTAATAGGTGACTATCGTCAGGCACACTGACATCCCGCTCACCAGGCTGAACAAGGAGAAGGTCATGGTGAGCTGCCTGTCGGGCGCTAGGATCCGCCACATAACACAAGCACTCAGGTCACTCCAAGGCAAGTACAAATATGACTCAGTCATTGTCCATGCTGGTGTGAATGACCTGACACGTACCTCCCTAGACTACATGAAAAGAGATATAGAGGAGCTCTCTGAGCATGTAGCCCAGGCCGGTATGACCCTGACCTTGAGTAGCAGCTTACCCTCACCAAGAATGATGCCACAATATGAAGACAAGATGATCAATTTCAACAATTGGCTTAAGTATTGGTGTCATTCAAAGGGGATCCAATGCCTGTCAGCCTGGGATGACATGCTCGACAAGCCACGATGCTTAGCTAGGGACGGCTTGCACCTGTCACCCCTGGGCTTTCAGATATTGGCAAAGGCTCTTGCTACCCCATAGTGCCTTTTTTAGGCAAGGCTCAAAAGACAAACCCACCTCCATAGGTATCACAAGGGATAAGAAACTAAGAGTAATGCTACTCAATGCCAGAAGTCTAAACCTCAAGATGCATGCACTCGAAACTCTCCTTAGCATGGAGAACATTGATATCTGTGCAGTAACAGAAACCTGGTTCAGGGCTCCTGAGAGCACCCCAGCACTACCAGGTTATACCTCATACCATGCTTTTCGGCCCCAAAACTTGGACCGAACCACAAAAGGAGGGGGAATATCGATATTCATCAAAGATACCCACACCTCCAGGTTGGTGACAAAGCACGAAGCATCAGAGACTATCCATGTGCAACTAACAGTGGGCAAAACTGCCTTGCAGTTTATAGCCTGCTACAGACCACCCTCCCAAACCCAGGAACCCCACTCGGCCTTCCTGAGAACACTGGAAAATATGAAGGTCTCTCCAAACACCATTATATTGGGTGACTTCAACTACCCAAACATAGACTGTGAGCATTACTCTAGCTCCAACACCCTAGCCCAAAGGTTCCTAGAATTTATAAACTCAAATGCTATGGAACAACTTGTTACCACTCCCACAAGAGGGGAAAACATACTGGACCTGATCATCACCAACATGGGGACTCTATGCTCCAGACCAGAAGTGTATCCCTCACTGGTAAGATCAGACCATAAACTAATCTCACTGGATATTCACATCCCGACCCCACCCCCTGCCCAGAAAACCACAGTGAAAAACGTCTCTAAAGCAAATTTCACACTCCTCAAAACCGAGGTGGAATCCTTCAAAGCCCCTGGGCCTGTGGAAAATACAGCCCAGACCACAGAATCCTTTATAAACGCATCCTATGAACACCTTCAGGAATGCATGGATCATGCAATCCCAAATAAAACCAAGACCCAATCCTCCAAAGGCAGATGTCCTGTCTGGTGGACCCCAGCCATAAACAAACTATACAACAGAAGGAAGAAGCTACTACATGATAGAGCAAAATCCCAAAAAGGGAAGGCATCTCTGATCAGTACTAGCAAAAAACTACAGGCACTCATAAAATCGTCTAAGGCCAGCTTCGAGAGAAAAATTGCACAGGACACTAAGGATAATCACAAGGCTTTCTTTAGTTATGTTAGGAACCTGGGTGGGAATTCCCAGATATGCTCAGAATTAGTCCAAAATGACAAAAATACACCGAACCCACAGACATTGCCAACATCCTAGCTGACAGGTTCAGCGCAAACTTCTCCCCACCAAAAGGGCAAATATCTATCCCAGTAGAGTGCTGCCCCCCTGACATCTCAGATGCTCAGGTAAGAGCCGCCTTCTCCAAAGCAAAAAACACAGCATCAATGGGACCAGACGGTGTCCCAGGCTACGTCCTACATGAACTCCAAGAAGAGCTAAACCCAAACATAAAACTACTGTTCAATCTCAGCCTTACTACAGGATATATACCCAAAGAGTGGCATACAGCAACAGTGGTCCCTCTCCACAAAGGTGGTGCCTCAACGGATCCTGGAAACTATCGCCCCATAAGCCTGACTAGCTTGG
This sequence comes from Protopterus annectens, assembly GCF_019279795.1. Classification (NCBI taxonomy): domain Eukaryota; kingdom Metazoa; phylum Chordata; order Ceratodontiformes; family Protopteridae; genus Protopterus; species Protopterus annectens. The sequence goes on from NC_056728.1 coordinate 1,765,996,843, forward strand.
TCTGCAAAGCTATGGAAAGAATCATCATGGACCTCATAAATAAAGATATTAGGGACCTACAGACACTGGATCCTACCCAGTTCGGCTTTGTTAAGGGCAGATCCTACCTCTTAAACCTGGTCGATTTCTTTGAAACAGTCACCAAGGCCATTGACAAGGGGAAGGTGGTCCACACAGCCTACCTGGACCTCGCAAAAGCCTTCGATACAATACCCCACTCAGGCATTATAAATAAGCTCACCAGCTTAAATATAAACCCCTATGTCACTAGATGGGTTGCAAACTGGTTCAAGGACAGAACCCACATGGTTAGAATTGCTGGAGCCATGTCAGACTCCAAACCAGTTACAAGTGGCATTCCACAAGGCTCAGTCCTGGGACCTCTCTTGTTCGGTATACATTTCTCGGAGGTACAGGCCAACACGGAAGACTGTGGCTGACCAAGTTCGCAGATGACTGCAAACTGGGTGCCATTATAGACTCTCCAGCTGACACAAGCATCCTCCAAAAGGGCCTCATAGAAAAAGACAACTCATGCCAGAACCATGGCCTCAAGCTAAATGCCAAAAAGTGTATAGTCATCCCCTTTGGCAAAAACAAAGTGCCCACAAATTACCACATAGGTGGTAATCCATTAAGTACAGAAGAAGTAATTAGGGACCCAAGTTGATAGCAATCTCTCATTTGACAGCCACGTGGCCAAAGTGGTTAGAAGAACATTTTATATAGCCCATCTAATCATGATGGGATTCACATCTAGATCAGGGGAGGTCATCGTGCCTCTTTACTCATCCCTCATCAGGCCCATAATTGAGTACAATGCCCCTTTTGGGATGTACCTTACCAGACACCTGCAGCAACTGGAAAGACCCCAAAAGTACCTCACCAAGAGGATCAAAGGGCTCAAACAGATGCCATATACTGCCCGGTTAAAGAAACTCCAGCTCTACTCAGTGGCATACCGCCTGCTCAGAGGCGATCTGTGTCTGACCTATAAAGCCATGTCCAACCTAGAATTAATGGACATGCTGCACCTCAGAAAATCCAAATCCCATCGAGCTACGCTCGAGACTTGAACCTCAGCACTGAAATAAATAGGACATGCTGGAGGGACAGATTCATAACCCAGAGGCTCCCTTCACTCTGGAATAAAATCCCAGTCCAGGTTAGGCAGAGTCCCTCATTGACTCTTTTCAAGAGGAATCTTGATGAGTGGATGGGAGATCGTAGGTTTACCCCGGGTATCACTTCTGTGTCACTGTTAGACAGAGGCACAGTATACTAACCTCGAAAAAGGGCATAGCAAAATTAATTTAAAATGGGTGGCGAAAGCCAAACACACTCTGGCTAGGCTTATAAATGCCCTAGGGCAGATAGCCTAGTATGAACCTATGAACCTATGTATGTTTGCAACTGGGAGTGTGTCAGTATGGTTTGTGATGCAAAATGCTTGCAACTAGGATTGTGTCAATGAGGTTTGTTTTCATTTATATAAATGTATGATTGCCTTAAGTGATAGTTTAATAAAGATGTTTCTCGTTTTAAAAAAAGAGCAGGAACTGAATAATTTATGTAATGTTGTTTAGGTTATATGATATACAGAAATATATGTGAAGTATTATGTTTGTAAACGTGAACTTGTTAATACAGTTTGATTACTTTTATATAAATCTAAATTTGCCTGTCACAAGTGATAAGTCAATAAAGGTTTAAAAAATATTACATGCAACATAATCATTAAGACTGGTTTTAAATCACTGATAATCAAGTTGACTCCAAGGGGTGCGGCACTGATGCATTCCAAACATTTGGATGTGAAAACGAAAAGAAAAATACCTTTCTCAAATACTATAGTGAAAAAGACGGGCAGCGAGTTAAAAGAGTTGGATATGGAGATATGTAAACTGTGGGTAAACAGTTTAAGGCCATAAAAAGTGTGGAGTGTGGGCCTGTGTTTCAATATAAGAAATCCTGATGATGAAAGAGCAGATAGAGATGTTTGTCCTTTGAGGAAAAGCAGCAGATTGGCTTTTCTAAGGGTGGCATATTGCTGATTTTGTCTTTGGACCTAAACCACAAATCTTACGTAGCAGCTGAGAAAATAACCACACATGATCTGTAATCTATACAGCAAGGCAGGAATCAAGATGCATTTTTACTATACTGGCTTTGGGCATGACATTTGATGGAAGCTATACAGTAGCTCCTTTAGCTTGCCAGTTAGCCTGTCCAGATGAACATGTTTGTTGTGGAGTCAAGCAAAAGTGAACTATTTATAGAGCTTTCATTAGCAAGTGAGACATCTTTGGGGTGAGGAGACAACCCGGGTGTCAGGAGTAGGGATGCTTGACTGTGCCAAACATCATGGCCCCACTTTTAAGTTGTGTCACACATCAGTGAACAATGCAATGACCCTATCAAGGATGCTAGATAATGTAACCTTGATGTTGGTATGAGACCCGTTACTTAAAGAGATGACCACGTAATCAGCTATAAAAGATGAGCGGGATGCTGAATATGTTTAAAAGTAAAGACTGAGCCTTCTGGTTTGACTAACTTCTTGTTCTAAGTGAAGAAGGAAGACGATTATTTTTGCATGGTATGTTCTGATGCAGTAGCAGCTACTCTCAAGGGAGGCTCATGGTACTAGGAAGCTGGGCTAGAGCCCCTTCAAATGAAAAACTATTTTAATATTTTCTATTTTTTTTTACTTAAAAATAACATTCTTGGGACTCAGAAAACTACGTATATACAGTTACTCTGAGTCCTGATTTATATATTAAAATCAGGGAAAAGTCTGTTTATTCATCTGGCTATTTTTGTACATAGTCCTGCCTTTTGGCATACTCCCTGATACAGAATAATGTTTACACCTTATTACAAGTGTCTCAATGGGAGCTGGTTATAATGCTAGACAAAGCTGTAAGCAGCAATTTCTCACTGCATAGAGCTATCTCAGGTGACTCTTATGGAGCAGATTGATTCTCATTAACTTATTTCCAACAGATAGGAAGCCATCAGATGGCAAAAAATAATGCAGTTTGAAATTCATGTGGACAGGATTTTCTTGTAACTACAAACTCTTCTTTCCTAGGAAGCAAAATGGAGAAATAGGCATTTCATCTTGCTAAACCTCAGCACTTATTTAATTAAAATCAGAGCTGGTGGTGCACATCCACTTTGTGAAGGGTCCCTTTTGTCTTTGATTTCTGCTCTTAAAAAGAAAATACAGAGATAAATGGATTGTTTCTCAAGGACAATTCTAAAGCTCCTTTCACAAAGAAATGTTTGATAGTCTTAAGGGGCACATAGACCAAAGGAGGTTCCAATGTGAGGAGGCTCACAGCTCTAAGACCATGACAGCAAAGGTGATGGCCACCAAGAGAAAACCATTTAAGAAGGAATGAACTTTAATGCCACTAAACCAAGGAGTTTGAATACTGAAATAAGACACAGCTGATCATATAAAGCCAAAGAGCTCAATGGAAATGCAGAACCCCTTTTAAGGTACTGCTTGATCAGTCAGTGCTGAGCCATAGTCCGGCTCTTCTCAAGTTCATAAATGGGATGAAACAGGTGACACATGTATCATGACAATAGAATAATAGATGCCTAAAATCACGCTGATTCTAAAACAGGAGAGAGCCACCTGCAGACTGACCAGGCCAATATAAGATACAGCTCCATCCAAATACAGAACTTTCTCCTCTTGGCAGAATGGGTCTACTTGGTGGAATGCATCCTCACAGTTTCAGTTCCGTCTAGCATCTTACTAGGAGATCAGGTGGGATAAGAGGGTCTACAACAAAAGCCAGGCCTTGAGATGTCTCATCAATTGATGGAGGACCTTCTTGTCAGGTACTAGGAGATTCATTGTACTGGCAAGGGCCCAAATCCATGAAATTTCAAAGTTTTCTGCCACTGTAGAGAACAGAGGATATATGTTGGTCTTTCTTCATTGAATATGTAATTATGTCAGAATCTGAGGGTCAGGAGTAAATGCATACCAGAATCTCCCTTGGCATGGGATAGAGCTCATATTCATAGGCTAACTCTCCTTTGTCCTGTAGCAACACACACAGTAGAGGAATGGTGTTTATGCCTATGGCCCACCAGCAGACAAGCATCATTTCTCTGCACTGGGATAGGGCCATGGGCCGCTTTACTTATTTAGATATGTGAAGGACTGGTCCATGAACTAAATCATGTCAGGAAAACAGCAATCCCTCCATATCACAGAGGGCCTTAAGGATAGTAGACAGCACCAAATGATTGATGTAGTACATCACCCCATGTGGAGGACAAAATCCCTTGTACTGTGGATGAGCTGAGGTGAGCTCTCTACCTTGCCAATCAAACATCCATCAACAACATCCAAGATGGGGTTGGCTGTAGGAAGGAGAGGTCTATCTGAAGGCTGGTGGGGATATTTTCCAACACCTCAGGATCTAATGCCAGAGACAGACACCAGGAGAAGATCAGTTAGCAAGTGGATATTCTCATTAACTGTTATTTGACAGTACACAGCAACAGCATGCACATCTTTAGGGCTGCAAACACCATGAATATTAGAGAGGCCCAGAAAAGTCCAACAGATGCATAGCAGTACTGCTTTTGACTCTCTGCTATGTCCTTAACTGGACTGTCAATTTCCTAACTACATAGGTATGTATAACCTCCTCTAAAGAAAACCCAAATGAAGACAATTCTCTAACACAGAATAAAAGACCTCCCAGTTTATGCTCACCTCCAAGGAATCCAGCCATGGGAGCATACGCTCCATGGACAGTACCAGGGATTTTCACTATAGGACCACCATGAGCCAGCTGTCCAGGAAGGGAAAACTTAAGCAATCTATCCTGCTAAGCTTCGGCCACAATGGCTAACATCCTGGTAAAAGCTTGGGGTGCAGAGAGAAACAAAATGGCAAATGGCAGCACTTTGGTTTGGTGTAAGGGGATATCACTTTCAGTACAAAGGAAACTCCTGTGTGTGGGCACCACAGGACACATGGCAAAAGCATGAATCATACTGAGTAACACAGTATAGGTCTCTTAACAGCAAGCACTGGCAAGACCCATTGGAAAGTTGACATCCAGAACTTGATATAGCAGATGTACTGAATTCAGACATGGGATAGGAAGCTTTTGTCCCCTTCAGAGCTAAAAAGTGTTGGGAACATGGCTTAATGTCTTGTTCTGAAGAAGAGACAGCCTCTAAAAAACCCTTTGTGAGAATACATCTTGATCTGAAGCCCTTTATGAGGGTGGTCCTAAAAGCTCTAAAAAGTGCTGTCCATCACCCACTATGAACCTACTGGATATATATGACAGTCCCTCAAGACAGGACAGACACCCTCCCACAAGCACACAGATGGCAGTCAGGACTGTGATACAAGTCATTCTCTTGGACAATTTGGCTGGCATCACATAACGGGATTAGACTTTAACCTGTTTGACTGTCACCTTTCATTTGTGATGGAGCTTCTTCTCCAGGGGTTGGCTAGCCCTACAAGAAGAGGTGGAGAATATGAAAGAGGCTCATATATATCCTAAACAACAAAGAGAGTCTAGTTCCCCTTCAAAAGATCATCCAGTGCCCCCAGTAGGTTTGCCAAATTACACACAATACTTCCTCCTCCAATGTGTAATCCAAGAAAGATTGCTCAATTATCTCTTAAAGGGATCAAAGGCTCAACCAGGACATCATATGCAGGCACATGCCATAACCTACTGTCCATAGCATTGATATCGTCAAAGTTAGAGGGGGGTACATGGTATACACACTGAACTGTGCAAGATGTAAACCACATAATTCTCAAATCTAGACAAAGACTTTCAAACAACTGATCCACTAGGCAGGATTGAAATCTCAACAAATTAAAATGTGGTCAGAAATATTTTCTTGCCCACAATTTCCATATCTTTGGACACTTTGCATAGCAACAAGGTGGCAAAGTACTGAGTGTTCTGAGAACTGTACTGGACTAAGGAAATTACAGAGAAGTCTGCTCAATGATGTTACAATAGACTATCACACTATTCATCCAACGGCTTATAGAAAGCATCTATTTTCTTAGGAGCTGCAAGAACAGAATTTAAATGTATCCAGACTGCATAAATGATATCATCGACAGTGACCATGAGAGGAATGACCAAAGGCCCTTCTTTTTACCTAGAGTTGTTAAGAAAAATGTGGGGTAAGTTATGAGGACCAGAGATCAACTCCTATAAGATTTCATATGGTTAGGGTCTCTCTACAGAACAGAAATCATCAACTGAGGAAGGTCACACTATCCTTAGTTAACTCGGTGATCTCCAGGTCCTCAAATTCTTATTAGGCACCAAAGGGGAAAAGAGGTTGTCAACCCATGCCTGTACCAGGTAAAATGAGAAAATATATCCCACTCACACTGAAGCGTCTCAGGCTGGGAAAACAGAAGAAGCAAAATCCTGTAGACATCACCACAGTAGAGAATGAGCAATTTCCACTTGATTAATAAGAAAATGAGCTTTTATTGATAAAACAAATAAAATACGATGAGCTCTTTCGGCATAAACTGTCTTCTTCAGATTGTGTAATGCAAAGACCAGCAATGGTTTAAAGAACATTGAACATTGAAAAAACAATCATAATGAGGCTTTAGTAATTTCCTTTTTCCTTTGGTTTTTACTTCCAATCACAATGTAGCATCAGTGAACTTATCTTGTAATTGGTGCTTTGATGTTAGCCAATCATTTGTCTAACTAATGGTATTATATCCAATGAAGATGCTTCTATGTTCTACTAAAGGTTCAGAATTACTGTTCTGTTGACAACCAATCATATACTTCACATTAGTTATTTCCAATTGCAATACAGCCTTAGTAAGCTTATTTGCATAGAGTGAAACTGCTATTTGGCACTATAGCCAAGACCAACCAATCATATGTCCCACTTTGGTTCTTACTTCCAACCACAATGTAGCATCAGTAAACTTATTTGCATAAACTAGAATTGCTGTTTGATACTACAGTCAGAATCACTAAGAATCCTTGTATGTCAGTAAAGTTAATACCCATGTCAAGACTTAATAAGTACTTGATAAATATACTTTCATCCTGTTCTCCTTAGTTTCTACTGCAAATACCAATAGATCTGAAGCAAAGCTTCCAGTTGTTTCATAAAAGCAAGCTTTACACCTTAAAATACTAAGTTACATTCTTACCTTGCATAACTAATCACTTATAGTTAGTTAGTAAGTACTAGCACAATGTTTTCTAAACTGCATAGAAACTTGTTATCTAATGGAAATAAAACAAAATATATAAAGTTAAGATAGCCAAAGACATAAAAAATTCTTCAGCTGCAAAGTATGTTAACTAAATATATATCCAGCTCAGAGAGTTGATTGGAAGTAAAAACCAAAGGAAAAAGGAAGTGACTAAAGCCTCATTATGATTGTTTTTTACATCTTATTTAAACCATTGCTGGTCTTTACATTACATGATCTGAAGAAGGCAGTTTATGCCAAAGAAACTCATCACATTTTATTTGTTTTATCAATAAAAGCTCATTTTCTTCTTAATCAAGTGGAACTTGCTCATTCTCTGCTGTGGTGATGTCTACAGGATTTTGCTTCTCATACCTGTACCAGGGTGGAACACAGCCTCACAGGGACAATACTTGTGGGGTCATGGATGCAAACAATATGTTTTAAGTGACAAGGAGCTAGTCTGCTTGTTGAAGGCAGCATAACGTCAGACATCTGCACTGCAGCCAGTGCTGCCATCAGGCTAGGCTTCCTAATGAAGAAAGCAGATTTAAAGCCTGATCCACAGATGCTGGCATGAGACACTGAACTCTCCTCTGTCTGATCACAGAGCCTGTCTGTACCTGGGGATGACTTACTAGAAAAGTCCTCATTGCAAACTGCCACTATCCAGGATTATGTGGCTTCTCTATATGTGATCAATGACTAGCTGATTACACTGTCTAAATTCACTTTGGTTTGTATATTGTGTCACAGGCAGACAAACACTATAGTATCACTGTTTATTGCAAGACTGCTATGTGCAATCTTGGGGAGTTTCTGCTTTCCATACCACTGTGTGAATGTGAAGCTTATAAGATGGGCTCAAACTACCGATCGTTGGGTTAGACATGGTGTGGAAACTCTTTTGATCTGGTCTATAAAGACCTTCTGCACTTAATCATTTAATTCTTAAGAAAAAAGTCCAACTTACAAGTCAAACCCATACCAAAATGCTCATCTTTACAGCTCACAGTACTGCCCATAGCTTACATGGATCAAGTCCACTGATATGTTCCCTATCAGTATTTATTTCTAATTTTCATTCATGGCTTTGAGGTGCCCCCACACTCTGCAAACTGCCCTCCAACATCTCAGCTAGGAGTAATGTTGGGATGAAGAGTGTGTGTGTGTATATTTTTCCAACCTACGCAAAGATAAAATGTCAGTTTTATGGTCTCTTTTTATGAAAGTGGAAGTACCCGCTGCAGGTTAGTACAAAAATTAAAGTAGGGGTCCTATTTTAGCTGGAAGGGGGAACTGGATTACATATTACAAGTCAAATGGTAGTTTTCAGTGGTGTTTTGGGGGTACATATTTTGAATGTGGTACAAATGAACTTCAATCATTTATGAGCATGCGAGACAGGCAGTTTGACTGCACAGCATAGAAAGCAAAATCCCTAACAATGACAAAGACAGATTTTGATTAGAGGCTCAGGCAAAGGGGAAGATGGAATTGCAACAACAGTTGGGACATGCATTTTGTTGCTGCAAAATCCCATACATAGTAGACTTTTTGGTGCGATTGTGAGGGGAAAGTGCACAACTTCACAGGGTACGCATCACATATCTTGCATATGCAAACACAAATGTAGCTTGCTAAAAGGAAATATCAGGACCGTACACCAAGTGGCAGTCTAAATGATGGCCTCCCATGACCAGCTATCGCTCATTTGGGAAGATGTCTCTCACTGTGAGAAGCTGACAGTCAGCAGGCAGTGAGGATAAAAGGACAATAAAAGGCTGTGTAACATGCTTTCTTTCACTGTACAGCATTTGTCCATAATGGCAGAGTACAGTTAAGAAAAAGTGGTGGCAGGCAAACTAATATCCAGCTTAAAATGAGGCTATAATAATCATGACTTCATTAAAGTCAGACATTAATTTTCCTACCACCAGTGAATTTACAGAACTTGACTTGGGGGATGTCATCAAAATAGCAAAACAATAAGAAGCAAGTAAAACAGAAGAACCAGCTAACACAGCACTGTATAAAACACTTGTTTAATCTAAAAAAGTATGTAACAGATGAGAGCTTTCACACTAAATGTGCTTCATCAGATCTAAAAAACTAACAAGTAGTGCTTAAATACAGTCAGGAAAGTTCAAAGTCACATGACCTCAACAAGGGTTTTAAAGGTATATGCGCATTTAAACCATTCCCTTTGTCAGATTCTAAAATTAACATCCATTAAACTTCTAAGCATTCAGTTTTTGTTTTAATATCACCTCCTCTGGTTCCTACATTCAAGAATTCCTAAACTAAAAACTTAAGTGTTCAATACCAGTTTTGCAAATATGCTTATATAAAAGCATTCCTCCTGTCACATCTGCTTATTTCATACATGTTCCCTGATACAATACTTCAACATTCGATTGTTTTCCCAACTGCTATGTATTTGTTATTGAACCAGCTTCTACCTGCTCAGTTTGATTCTCTTTCCTCAAAATAATAAGAAACTGGAACCCATTCTCTACACAATAGTTATGGTTCTAGATATTCCATTTACTTTGGAGGAATGCCCAAGGGTATGTACTAAAAAGCCTTTTGCTTCTTGGAAAGTCTGTGTTCATATGCATATTTGAGTATCCAGGGTGTTTGTCAGAACAAGCCAGTTTGTAACAATACCCTTTAAAATAATTTTGCTGTCCTACATTCATTGTGCAACCAAAAGCTTATTACTATGATACTGAAAACCACAATGAATTATCTTTTATATTGGGTAAACCTGCTCATCTTATAGCACCTTAACCTATAACAGCCATATTCCTAGTAAGCATGTCTCATTCATATTAAGAGGGTTTTGTGTTTTTGTTTAAAACTGTTAATTCTTGGAAGGTCTGTGTTTATGCCTCACTATATGAAGAAGTTTGACAGAAGTCAGTTGTTAACATTCTTTAAATGTGTCTGACCTTCACTCATGCATCTTAAAGTTTGTTGTTGTGGCACTGAAAACCAAGGGAAAGTATTTTATATCAGGTGCATCTGCTCACTTGCTTAGCTGCCAGATGAACAACTCTGGAACTTCCTAGTAAGAAAATGTTAAAGTCAATCACACTAAAAAAAGGCTTCATGTCCTTTTAACTGCTACTTTGTGGAAGGTTTGTGTATAAGGGCACTTGCTGAACAAATCAGTCAATAACACCCTTTAAAAGGAAATTTGCTGTTCTGCATTTGTTGTGCAGCTGAAAACTTATTATTCTAGCTGTTCTGAAAAACCAAAAGGGCTTGTTTCAGGTGGAACTGCTTGCCTCGCAGTGCTGTTTAGGTTCATTCACAAGTCTACAGACAGTTACAAATCTAAACAATATACCAATTCAAAGTTTGTGTCCAGCCTGAAGAAGTGAACATAAAACAGACTAGGAGAATGTGAGGCTTCTCATGCAATTATCTAGGCTTACATTTAATGTGGCAAGGTTGAAAGCTTGTTTCATAGTGGGTGATGTTAGAAGGTTTAGTTTAACTGGGTATTGTTCTGTAAAGGAACAGGAGGTCAAGGAGTTGAATCTTTCATGGCTCAAAAGTCTAGACATGGATCACTATGAAAAAGTCTATGACATTGTGTACACAGAGACAATTGCCAGTATGCCTGGAGAGCAGATGACCCTGAGACCACTAATCTTTTTTTAGTTAGGAATCTCTACTCTCAAATTGAGTGTCATATTGAGAGTCTCTAAAATGACTCAAGTTGAGTATAAATGTAGGCAAATGCATGACAAAAGGAGTATTATATTCAATAATGGATCTGATGAGATATGAGTGAAAGGAAATTAACACTTCTGTGGATGTAAAGGACAGCCTTTGAAAATTAGACAAGACAGACAAAAGGATTTCCTTACAACTGCTGTGACACAACCATCAAAAGCCAGGGAATTTTCAACAATTGTGCCTAGAACTCTTACAGCAGTGGATGATTCAAGGGAGTGTGTCACCTGTAAGATACGGGAAAATGTTTTGTTTACCAGCATTGACTAGGTTACATTTTCTCACATTTAATTTGAGACCACTGTCCTTACACCAGTTGCTAATGTGGTCTAATCCAAGTTGAAGCAATTGTAAATCAGTGGAAGATCAAATGACAATATTCCAATTTACAGTCATCTGCAAAATTAGATAACCATAAGCCAGATGTGTTGACCTGAAGGCTTGACAACTATATTCCATATAGGAGAGAACCCAACAATAAAGCCTGGAGGTATACCATTTGTAAAGTTTTTGATTACAGAAATGGCAACTGTAACTCTAATCATGTAGTTTCTGATAGACAACTAATTTGTTAACCACCACATAGCATAAAGATTTATATTTAGATTTACAAATTTGTTCATAATGCCTGCATTGTTAGTGTTACAGGCACTGGCCAAATACAGATATGCTGTATGTATGTGTAAAGCTGTTATTAGCGAGCTATAGAACTCCATCTACGCCACAATGCCTATCTACAGGGATTATTATCTTCTAGAGTATTCCACTACAAACTAGGAAACATACACCACCACTAATGCACAAACACATAGATTCCTGGTGCTTTGTTAATACAACCACTGTGGAACAATTAGAGCACCCATAACTAGAGGAGAAATATTATCTTGGATCTTGTCCTTACTGATATGGGAGCAACTTTCAGTCCTTTGCATATCTTCATCACTTGTTAGGTCTGACCATAAAGCAGTCTCCAATGAAATAAAATTGAAACCAGAGAATTCTTCTACCAAAGATACCTTTAGAAATTTCTTTAAGATAAACTACCTACTCCTGAGTGATACATTGACAAACTTCAAATCCCCTCCAAACCCAGTTAACTCCACTGAATACACAGATATGTAGACCAGCATGTAAACAGCCACACAGATGTAGCTGTAATCTGCAGGAACAAGTGAAGGGCAAACCCCCAGAAACAAAGCCACATGGTGGAACCATAATATTAACAAGCTCTATAAAAAAAATGAAATTAATTTTGACCAAAAGTAAGAGTAGTAATTCCCAAAATATTAGTGCCCTAGTCACTGAAATAAACTTAGGAGCTAAATAAAATCCACCAAACCCAAAAACAAAAGTATTGTTTTAGTTGTGTTTGTAATCTCAAAAGCACAACACAGCAATTCACTGGGCTGACTGTGAATGATGTAACCTAGTCTGAGGCTGATGATATAGTGAACCTAAAGGCCAATAAATTTAGTTCTAACTTTACCCCTCTCTCCCCTCAATCTGTCCCTCAAGATATACCTGAAACTGGCTCACCTTCCAGCTATCACACAAAACCAAGTCCTAAAAGTGCTATCAAAAGCTAAAAATACTGCATCGATGGGTTGTGACAATATCCCTGGATGCATCTTAAATAGCATGAAGCATGACTTGTACACCTCTAACACTGTTCAGTGTCAGCCTCCATACAGGATTTGTACCACGCAAATGGAGAACAGCTATAGTCATTCCCCTGCATAAGGGAGTAACTTCCATAGACCAAGGCAATTACAGATGACTAGCCTCATATGCAAAGCCATGGACAGACCCATCATGGAATTAATCAATCAGGACATAGGAAAAGTACAGTTGTGTACACTTACCATAAATGTAGATGTTTGAGTGTATTCACTGTTGCAGTCATCACATTTGGGTTATATGCTTGCAGTAGCCCTCAGTCGGCATGATTATCAAAGTCTTGGGTCCTGCATCGGTTGCTGTCTCATCTTCCATGACGTCAGGTAGTCAGGGGTATAAAGCATGCAGCAGACACCATTACATCAGTTTTTCTTGCCCCAGATGTCAGGTGCCCCCATAATGGGAAGCAATTGTATACAAGGTTACACCTCCAACAAAAAAGCAAATACACCAAAAAGCTTTAAGCATAGTAAACAAGAATAAAGGTATAGTCAATAGAAGTCAGGGGGCTGGAGGGAGGGTAACCAGGACTGCAACAGTGAACACACTCGAACATCTACATTTATGGCAAGTGTACACAACTGTACTATGTTCTTCATGTTTCACTGTTGCAGTCATCACACTTGGGTAGATTCCCAAAGCTAAGGATGGGAGGAGGTAATTAGATAGAATTAGGACCAGCTATAAGGACCTGCAAGACTGCAGTAGCAAAGCCAGCTCTGGAATTAAAAAAATTGGAAAGTGGTAATGCTTGGTGAAGGTATGTACAGAACTCCAAGTAGCAGCTTCTAGGATGTCCCTGGTAGGGACTCCTCTGAGAAAGGCTGTAGAGGTAGATGCAGCCCTGGTTGGATATGGTCTTATCCCCTGTGGGGTAAGGTTTTCCATGGTGCTTATAGCAGAAATGAATGCAATGGCCTATCCATTTAGAAATTGTTTGCTTTGAAATAGCCTTCCCCTCTGCCCCTGTAGCAAATGCAACCAGCAGCTGTTCAGATTTCCTGAGAGGCTTAGACCTGTCCAAGTAAAATCTAAGTTGTCTGTGTACATCCAAGGAGTGCAGTATTCATTCCCCTTTGTTCTGTGGGTTAGAAAAGAAGGTTGGCAAATGAATGGACTGATTAAGGGTCACACTGGATACCACCTTGGGCATGAAGGAGGGATTGGTCCTGAGGGACACCCTATCCATATGAAAGATGATGAAAGGCTCCACTGTCATGAGGGCCTGCAATTCAGACACCCTTCTTGCTGAAGTGATGGCTAGAAGGAAGGCTGTTTTCCAAGAAAGGAATTTAAACTCGACATTTACAGCTGGGTCAAAGGGAGGTAGAGTGAGCTTTTCCAATACAAAGTTAAGGTCCCAGGCTGGAGTAGGGGCTCTCCTGGGTGGTCTTAAGTTTTTGGCCCCTCTGAGGAATTGCTTCCACAGTGGATGAGAAAAGAGGGGTGGTTCTGCATTGTAATGAGCTGAAATGGCTGAGGCATGAATTTTGATGGAGGAAAAGGAAAAACCCTTGTGAAGCATCTCAGTTAAGTATTGAAGAATATGAGGTAAATTGGGCACTGCTGTGCCCATCCCCTGAGTTTGGCTCCAGGAACAGAATATTTCCATTTTTCAGCATAGGACTTTCTAGTACTAGGCCTCCTTGCCTCCAGAATGACATCCATCACTTGCTTACTGAGGGATGGTAAAGGAGAGATCAGGTAATTAGTCAGGCTGCCAGGTTCAGGGTTTGAAGCTGTGGGTGCAGAATCTGGCCCACCTGCTGGGACAGCAGGGCTGGGGTCTGAGGCAGGTGCCAGCAGTGACACACTGCGCAAGAGGGGATACCAGTGTTGGCGTGGCCAGTCTGATGCAATCAGTACTGCCCTTGGTTTGTCCTGTTTGGTCTTTAGTAGTATCTTGGAGAGGAGAGGCAGAGGGGGAAAGGCATAAACTGATAGGGTTTCCCAGGTGAAGGACAGGGCATCCACTTTCCAAGCTTGTTTGTGGGGAGTCCCCATGCAGAATTTGTCCAATTGGTAGTTCTGGGGGGAGGCAAACAGGTCAATATCTGGACTCCCCATTTGTTTCTCAACATGTTGAATATCTTTGGTTCCAGTTTCCACTCGTGGGTCCATGAGATTTCTGCTTAGGTCATCTGCCAGTATATTTAGCTTTCCTGGCAGGAATTGAGCCTGTAGGTGCACTTGGTAGCTCAAGGCTGTGCTCCACAGAGCCATGGCTAGTATGCAGAGAGGGTATGAGTGGGTTCCCCTGCTTGTTTATGTACCACATAGTGGTGTTGCCCGTTTTTACCAATAATTGTCCTGGAAGAATGTGGTCCTTGAAGGCGGTCAGAGCATTCTGTACAGCTAACATTTCTTTTTGATTGATATGCAGGTGCATTTGACTTGGGTTCCATTTGCCCTGAATGCACCACCCTGCCAGGTGAGCTCCCCATGCATAGTCTGATGCATCTGTTTTTAGGATTTGGGCGGCAGGGGGTAGAGTGAATGGCAGTCCCTTGTTTTGGTGGTAGGCCTCTGCCCACCAAAGGAACTCTATCTGTAGACAAGGTATGATAAGAATCATTGATTCTAGATCCTGAGAATGTTGAAACCATAGGCTTTGCAGTTGCCTCAAATGTAATCTTGCATATGGAATTAGTAGAATGCAAGAGGCCATGAACCTTAGGGCTTGCAGTATTTTTCTTGCAGATAGCTGAGTCTTTGTGGCCAGTAGTTTGAAGTAGGCTGTCATATGAACTTGTTTCTCTGGCGTGAGGTAGGTCATCTGGGAAGTTGTATTCAAGCTTGCTCCCAGGAATACAATTTTTGGCAGGGTACAAGATGTGATTTCTTTTCATTTATGGTGTACCCCAGAGAAGTTAGCGATTTCTTTACAAATGCCAGATGATTTAATAGTACGTCCTGGCTTTCTGCCTGAAGTAGACAATCGTCCAGGTATGGGTATATTTGAATATTTCTTTGCCTGCAAAATGCAATGACTGGAGCTAGGCACTTTGTGAATACCCTGGGAACAGTAGATAAGCCAAAGGGCAGTGCAGAGAACTGATAGTGCATGTAGCCTGCTCGGAAGTGTAGGTATCTTCTGCAAGATTCCCTTTTTGGGATGTGCAGGTAGGCTTCCTTTAAATCCAGTGTTGCCAACCAGGCATCTTTTTCAAGCATGGGAAGCAGCTGATGAAAAGTTAGCATCTTGAATTTTGGGATTACCAAAAAAAGTGTTTAGGATAGACAGATCCAGGATAGGATGCCAGGAATTGTCTTTTCTGGGTACCAGGAAAAGTTTTGTGTAGAAACCTTGCCTCCATTCCTTTCCTGGGACATGTTGAATAGCCCTGATGCTTAAAAGAGAGAGAGAACTTGCTTTTGAGCCTCTGCCCACTGATTTGGGGGTAGGTCTGGCCAACCATTTGGAGTTGGTAAGGAGTGGAAGTGGAATCGGTATCCTTGGGAAACTATATTTAGAACCCATTTGTTCTGGGTAATGAGTTCCCAATTTCTTGCATGTGGGGCAATCTTTCCCCCTACAGGAACAGTCAGTTGAGCAGGGCTTGGAAGGTTTTAAGTTAAGTCATTGAAACAGTTTAACATTTACTTACTACTCTCTGCTTTGGAAGTGGGAGCCCCCCTCTGCTTAGGCCTGTGTGTACCTTGGGACTGAAGCCTGGGTGTTCTGCTGGTTGTGGGTTTGGAATGAGAAGGCCTGGAAGGGGCAGAAAAGGGCCAATGCCTACTAAATCTGGCAGGCTGTACTTGCAGGAAATATTTAACAGTTTGCATAGATTTAGCTTTTTCCTCCATCTTTTTAAGTACTACTTCTGCTTTGTTGCCAAACATGCGGTCTTGGTTTAAGGGAGCATCCAGTAATTTAGCTTTAACATGATTTGGCAAAGATTGCTCCTTAAGCCAAGCATGCCTTCTAAGTACAGACCCAGTGACAGCAGCCCTGCATGATGCCTCTTAATGAATCAAACCACATTGCAAAGTATGTTTTCCAACTTGTTCAGCAGAAAGCATTAAATCCTGTAATTCTTTATTTTCAGCAGTCAGGAAAAAACATCATTTTCTGTTTAAGGAATCCAGTAATATGCTGCTGATACTTTAACATATGAAACTGGCAGTTCAAGGCCCTAATGGCCAAAGTTGCAGAAATGTATACCTTCTTACCCCATCTATCCAGCGCCCTGGAATTTATATCAGAGGGGGTAGGATTTTTGGCATAGCAGCCTTGATGCCCTTGGTACCCTGTGAAATGGTCTCAGGATCTGCAGTAGGATTTTTAAAGAGGAACTTATGAGAGTCAGGTACCCTGTAATACGCATCAGGTTTTCTGGGAGCAGGCGGTAAAGAGTCAGGGGCCAGGCTACATTCCAAGAAGGCATCATCTACAATGTCCAGTACAGGAGCGATAGCTAAAGGCCTGTGTTGAGACAGGAGTAAGAATTCCCTAAGCCTCTTTTTGGAGTCAGAGTAATCCTGGCTTTCTCAGTGGAAATGCTCCCTAAGAGTATGCAAGGTTTCACCAAAAGAGAAATCCTCTGGAGGGGAAGCAGGGGGAATTGAGTCATCTGCATCAGAATCCTCATAGGTAGATAAGGGCAAATCCTGGTTATCAGAGAAAACAGAAATCTCAGAATCCTGAGAAGAAGAATCAGAAGGCAAATCAGTCCTAGGTCTCTTAGAGGGGGAAGGGTGGCTTCCCCTGATTAGAGTAATAGGGTCTTCAGCCATTCTTATTTGTTTTTTAGGCATAGGGGCCTGACCATGTGGTCTGGGCGTTAGTTTTCTAGGCATGGATCGAGTTTTAGGCCTTGAAGAAGATAGCGTTGGTTTAATATGCACGTCAGTAGGCCTGAATACACCCTCAGAAGCCAGTATCTGCAGAGCAGCTCCGGACCCATCCAAGGTAGAGACATCCGCAGGTTCCACAGTCGAAGAAGCATCTTACGGCATACCGGAATCTGAATGGGTCACAGTACAGGCCTGCGAATCTGAAGTAGCGGGTATCATGAGCTGCGAAAGCACCTCACTGAGTACCAGCGAACTGGTGACTAGCTTAGGAGAAGCATCATCGGCAGCTTTGGACATATGCAGTCTGTCTCTGTCTTTATCTTTGCATTTTTTCAGAATGTCTGTAGTCGGGTGGCTTACCGAAGCCATTTCTGGATAACTGAACCGAGTACCAAAATATTTAGATGTGTAAATAAACCGACGACGAACAGTACGAGGTTAGAATAAGGCACAAAACCGACAGCAAGGTACATCGTGGTCTGGGCCTAAGCAAGGAATGCAGTATGAATGAAAATCTTTATGAGGTATTTGCTTTCCACAAGAAATACAATTGTTAACTTTGACTGACATCAGTTTAGTGCAAGAAAAAGGATCCCCAAAGGGAGTTGAAGACTTAAAATTTCAGGAGTCGGCTGATTGGCACTTGCGAACTGCTTCTGCTTCAGGCACCGCATGGCAAGAAAGACTGATGCAATGGCATTGGCTACATGCTTTATACCCCTGACTACCTGACATCACAGAAGATGAGACCGCAACCAACGGAGGACCCAAGACTTTGATAATCAGGCTGACTGAGGGCTACTGCAAGCAGATAACCCAAATGTGATGACTGCAACAGTGAAACATGAAGAACATCCTCCAAACACTGGACTAGTCTCAGTTTTGATTCATCGAGGGCAGGTCATGCTTACTGAACTTGGTGGTTTGTTTTGGAAGGTCTCCAAAGCAATGAATTAAGGCAAAATGGTACACACCACACATCTTGACCTGGCCAAAGTTTCTGACACAATTACCCATTCAAGCACAGTAAAAAAAAAAAAAGCTAAATAAACCATGAATAAACCCCTATGTTAGCTACTGGATTGCCAACTGGCTCACAGATATGAAGCAGAAAATCAAAATAGGATAAGTCACCAGTGGAGTTTCCCAGGGTTCTGTGCTGGGGCTCCTAGTTTGGCTTCCACTTTTCTGAAGTAAAAGCCAATATCAAAGAGCTGTAGCTGACAGTTTACAGATGGCTGCAAGCTAAGAGCAGTCACTGAATCCTCAAATAACTTAGCCATACAACAGGAAGGTCTGTCCCAAATAAATAAGTGGGGCCAATATCATAAACTGAAACTAAATACCAAAAAATGCATTACTGCATCCTTTGAAAAGTAATCTAATTCAGGAAATTACCACACCGACAATAAATACACCCTTAAGAGTTGACCCAGTTGTTTGGGATTTGGGAACTTCTATAGACAGTGACCTAACATTTGACCAGCATGTGCCCATAGTTGTAATACAGTCATTCTGTACCGCACAGCTTATAAACAGAGGGCTCATGTCCAGATTTAGGGATGGCATTGTCCCCCTTTACTCAGCCCTCACTAGGTTTGCCACTGAAAATAATGCCACCTTTGGCATGTATCTGTTCAGACATGTACGATAAATGGAATGCCCAGAGAAATATCTCACTAAAAAGATACAAGGCCTAAACAACATGACCTACATGGACCGACTCAATGCCCTGTTACTATACTCTGCATCCTCCAGACTGCTAAGAGGTCTGGCATACAAGGCATCCTCTGATCCAATTCCAATGGATTTACTGCACATCAGCAAGTCCAATGGCATCACAGACAGTGGGGCTGGGGATTTAAACCTCCTCTGCAACATCAACAGAACATTTTGGAGGGACAGGTATATCTTGCAGAAGATACAGCTGCTCTGGAACAGATTTCCCATCCACATTATATGAAGTTCATCCCTCTCCATATTCAAAAGCAACTTGGATCTACGGATGGCAAACAGAAAATTTACCCCAGGACTGCCCCCTGTACTACTAATGGGCAGAGGCAGCTCCTAAATACTTTATCCTATGCATGAGTTCCCTGAAATTATCTAGGTATGATATTAGCTACTCTCATTAGGGGTAATATATAATTATCAACCTTGGGACAGGTAAGGCCAATCTCTCACCAAATGGGATAGGTGAATTTAAGCACAAAAAGGGAAACTGGCCAAGCTTAAAATGGCCCCCAAAGGTTGCTATTCTAGTAATTACCAATGAGCCTATGTACCCAATATCCCCCTGATTCTGTGACTTTTTCAAAGAACTTAATATTAAAGAGGCAGGGCCTTTGCTGATAAATCAAAACTGATAAGGGTCCAGGGTTAACAGATTTCAATGTCCAGATTAATGAATTCTGAGATAATACATTTCATACTTTTACACAAAGACAGGGAGACTACTGGGTCTGTAGACCACCCTTGTTTAGCAGCATTACGAAGGCTGTTTTTCAGGCTTCAGGAATGAAAGCAGTGAAGAGGCTTAGATTAGAGAGGTTAAACAGTGCTTCAGATAGGACGTATTTGGTACTGATAATCAACCTGGGCCCATGGATGTGCTGTTCTTAACTTTTAAGAGGGATGACAGGATTTGATTCATAGTAATTGAATGGAGTAGCTGTGACTGTGGTATCCATGGAACAAAACCTGTAGGTGGGGCAATCTTTGCACTAAATTTGTCAGTTAGAAATTAGATAATTCTTTTGTTTCAGAATGGGCAGTACTATTGTGGACTAGCTCCAAACATTGTTGGGTGATCATTCTTAACTTCCCTGACATAGTTAGAAAAAAATTGCAGTTAATTTTGGTTTTAGTGGCTATTTTAAGCTCTTTAACTACTTTGCTCAAAAGTGTTCTAAAAAGACAGTAGAATGAGATTAAAGTAAGAAGAAAGTATTGTTGTGTAAGAACTCACCATAACCTTAGATGTCCTTCTCTTCTATATGCTGCTGCATTCATGACATCAGGGAGTTTGCCTCTGGTGAACTCTCGCATGTCCAGCTGTTATACAAAAGTTAAATACTACCTCTAGGGGTGCGTGATGTCCCGCGCCTCTCTTGGACAACGGTAGTAAACAGATGTAGGGTATAAAGCAGATGTCAACATGCACCTCTTCAGAAAGTATAGTTGTGTACACTTACCATAAATGTAGATGCTCGAGTGTATTCACTGCTGCAGTCATCACATTTGGGGTTATCTGCTTGCAGTAGCCCTCAGTCGGCTGATTATCAAAGTCTTGGGTCCTGCGACGGTTGCTGTCTCATCTTCCATGACGTCAGGTAGTCAGGGGTATAAAGCATGCAGCCGATGCCATTACATCAGTTTTTCTTGCCCCAGATTGTCAGGTGTCCCCCTTAATGGGAAGCAATAAAATAAATAAATAAATATATATATATATATATATATATATATATATATATATATATATATATTCAAGGTTATACCTCCAACAAAAAAGCAAATACACCAAAAAGCTTTTAAGTATAGTAAAAGTAGAATAGAGGTATAGCCAAAGGAAGTCAGGGGGCTGGAGGGAGGGTAACCAGGACTGCAACAGTGAATAAACTCGAACATCTACATTCATGGTAAGTGTACACAAAGTACAGTTTTGTACCTACCATAAATGTAGATGTCCGAACTGGATAGCATCTGCAGTCATAACAAATGGGTTGTCCTGTCGTCAGGCAGCCCTTGGTCGGCGATTCCAAAGTCTGGGTCGGCGCTGATGTCGCACTTCACCCGGCGTCATCTCTGCTGGTCTTGGGTATAAAGGCATCAGCCGACACCATTTTCCTCAGTGTTTCTTGCCCCAGATGCCAGTTGCCCTCTTGGAAGGCTAAATTTTGGATAAATGCCAATGTTTCCAAAAGATAGAAGGTAAACACAAAAAAATAAGCATGTATGTACATATATACAAACAAATACACCATAAGACACCCCCAGCTAGCTATTTGGAGGTAAATACCCTAGAGTATCACAGAGGGAAGGAGGGAGGTAATCCTGACTGCAGATGCTATCCAGTTCGGACATCTATATTTATGGTAGGTACAAAACTGTACTATGTCCTTCATGGATGCATCTGCAGTCATAACAAATGGGTAGAATACCATAGCCAACTAGGGGAGGAGGAAGAAAAATTATGGTGTGGTTAGGATCCCTTGCAGTACAGCAGTGGCAAACCCTGCTCGGGATCTAGAATACAGAGGTAAATTATAATGCTTGGCAAATGTATGCACGGAGGTCCAAGTAGCCGCCTCAATAATGTCCTTGGTTGCCACTCCTCATAAGAAAGCTGTGGTAGTGGCTGTAGCCCTTGTAGAATGAGGCCTTATGTTCTGTGGAATTGGTTTTCCATGGTAGGAGTAACAGAATCTTATGCAATTTCCTATCCATTTGGAGATTGTCTGTTTGGAAATTGCTTTTCCTTCCTTCCTGTTGCATAGGCTACAAAAAGCTGGTCAGTTTTTCTGTTACTTTTGGTTCTGTCCAGGTAGTAGCGTAGCTGTCTATGTACATCCAAGGTATGCAGCATTCTTTCCCTCTGTTTTGTGGATTGCCGAAGAAGGTAGGTAGGTGGATTGCCTGGTTTAAAGACACTCTGGATACCACCTTAGGCATAAATGTAGGATTAGTTCTCATGGACACCCTATCTTGATGGAAGATTAGGAACGGTTGTACTGCCATTAAGGCCTGTAGTTCAGAAACCCTCCTTGCTGAGGTAATTGCCAGTAGGAAAGCAGTTTTCCATGACAGGTGCTGTAGATCTGCTGTTGCTGCTGGTTCAAACGGAGGGAGTGTCAACTTTTCTAGCACAAAGTTCAAGTCCCATGCTGGTAATGGTGGTTTCCTAGGAGGTTTTACATTCTAGATCCCTCTGAGGAACTGCCTGAGTAGAGGATGTGAAAAGACGGGTGGATCAAAGCTGTATTCTGCTGAAATAGCTGATGCATGTATCTTGATGGAGGAATAGGACAGGCCTGTATGTAGAAGCTCTGCCAAATACTCCAGAATGTTAGCAATATCTATATTCGACACATCTTTTCCTCTTTCAGCACTCCAAATGACAAACCTTTTCCATTTTCCTGCATAGTTCCTTCTTGTTGAAGGTCTGCGGGCTTCAAGGATAATGTCTTTAACCCTTTGGGAAAGATCTGGATTAGTTGCTGCTATGTGATGTTCCAGGCAGTCAGTTGCAAAGTTTTTAGGTTTGGATGCATGATGCTGTACTTGTTCTGAGTTAACATCAAAGGCATCAGGGGTATTGACCACATTTTCTCCTGAGACATGCTCCTCAGCAATGGGTACCAGTGTTGTCTTGGCCAGTTCGGAGCTATCAGGATTATCCTTGGACGTTCCTCTTTGATTTTCAGTAATACCTTGTGTATCAAGGGAAGAGGTGGAAATGCATATGCTGTCAGACCTTTCCAGCTGAAGGAGAGCGAATCCACCTTTCATGCAAGTGGGTGGAATGTCCTTGTGCAGAATTTTTTGAGCTGGTGATTGAGAGGGTTTAATAGATCTATTTGTGGCATTCCCCATTTCTTTGTGATGGTCTTGAAGATGTCCGGTGTAGCATCCATTCGTGAGCATCCGAGGTGGTTCTGCTTTACATGTCTGCTAGGGGGGTCTCTTTTCCCCGTGCAAATATTTCCCGTTACTGGGTGTTGTTGCTGAGTGCCCGATTCCAAAGGTCCAAAGTCATTCTGCATAGGGGTATGAATGTGTGCCTCCCTGTTTGTTGATGTACCACATGACTGTGGTGTTGTCTGTCCTTATCATCAAATGGCCTTCTTTGAGGAATGGTCTGAATTTTTGGATTGCCAGTTTTACTGCCAGCATTTCTTTTGGTTTATGTGCAGGTGCAGCTGGTCCTGAGTCCACAATCCTTGCACGCATTTGTCCAGCATGTATCCTAGGTCTGAGGCGTCTGTTGTGATGGTTTGGCTTCTTCGAAAGTTGTGGAAGGGTAGGCCTGGGTTTGACTGACATGCTTGAGCCCACCATAGGAACTCCTGTTTTAGGCATGGGATTAGTGGTATTTCTGCTTCTAGGCTGTGCCTGTGTTGAGACCATAAATTCTTTAGGTACCACTGTAGTTTTCTCATATGCAGTCTGGCATGTGGGACCAAGATTATGCATGATGCCATGAAGCCCAAGGCCTGCAGAACTTTTCTTGCTGTTAGTTTGTTCTGTTTTGTTAATGCCAAGAAGTAAAGAGGGAGTTCTTTTTGTTTTTCTGCAGTTAGGAATGCCATTTGTTTTACTGTGTCCAATTCAGCCCAAGAATGTTCTTGTTTGGGATGGTATCAGCCTTGACTTTTGTAAATTGACTGTGTATCCCAGGGCTTGTAGCAAGTAAATGACCCTTTGTAAATCTGTTGTCAGCTTGCTTTTGTTGTCCGCTTGTAGCAGGCAGTCGTCCAGGTATGGATAAATTTGGATTCCCTGTAGTCTGCAGTGAGCGATTACTGATGCCAGGCATTTTGTGAATACTCTGGGCACAGTAGATAAGCCAAAGGGCAATGCTGAGAATTGATAATGCTCTGATCCTGCAAGAAATCTGATGTATCTTCTGCAATTTGGTCGAATGGGGACGTGCAGGTATGCCTCCTTGAGATCTAGAGTTACCAGCCAACACTCCTTGCCCAGCATGGGAAGAAGTTGCTGTAGGGTCAGCATTTTGAATTTTGGGACAATGATATATGTGTTTAAGATGGACAGGTCGAGAATAGGTCTCCAACTTTTTCTTTTCTTGGTACTAGGAAGAGTCTGGAATAGAATCTTTGCCCTGTTCTGTTATTGGTACTCTTTCCACAGCTCTCATCTTTGTTAATTCCGTTATCTGCTGTAGAGCTTCTATTTTTGATTTGGAGGCAGGTTTGGCATTCCTCTTTTACTGGTAAGGTGTGGAAGTGGAACCGTAGCCTTGGTCTATGGTTTGCAAAATCCACTTGTCTTTTGTGATATAGTGCCAATTTTTGAAAATAAGGCTAATTTTCCGCCTAATGGTGCTGCTATTTGCTCCCTGGTAGGCGGAGTTAGAGCCAAGTCACTGTGATTGTCCTGTTGCAGTGGTAGTGGTTGTGTCTGTGCCTCTGTTATTACCTTGCCACTGTCGTCCACTGTAGGCACCTCCTCTGGATTGATTTCTGCCTCTGGGCGTCTATTCCTGCCCCTTTGGGATCTTGTGGAGTCAGGAAAGGACCAATTTTGGCAGGCCAGTTCCTGCTAAACCTTGGGGGCTGAACCTGTAAGAAATCTTTAACTGTTTGTACAGATTTTGCCTTTTCTTCCATTTTCTTCATTACCTGCTGGGCAGGTGTACCAAATAAACTGGCCTTATCCATAGGAGCATCTAATAGCTTAGCTTTAACATGATCCGGTAAGACCTGCTCTTTCAACCATGCATGTCTTCTTATCACTGTGCCAGTCATGGCTGATCTAAATGAAGCCTCCAGTGCATCATAGCCACATTTTAAGGAATGGTTACTAACCTGTTGTATGTTATTCACCATTTCTAATACATATTTCTTATCTATAGATTCATCAGAGGATACTTTTTTAGTTAACTGATCAAGCATAAACTCTTGGTATTGGATCATGTGAAACTGATAGTTTAAAGCTCTAGCTGAGAGAGTAGCAGAGGTGTAAACTTTTCCCCATCTGTCCAAGGACCTGGATTCCCTTTCTGAAGGAATAGGGTTTTGCTGTGGTCGAAGCTACTGCCTTAGGCCCCTGGGAAATAGTTTGGGTCTGCCAGTGGGGCCTTGTATAGGTGGTGATGAGTGTCTGGAACCCTGTAAAATCTATCAGGTTTGGCAGGGGCTGGAGGTAAAGAATCAGGAGCAGTGCAGACATCATTAAATGCATCATCCACAACAGGCAAAACAGGAGTTATAGCTAAGGGCCTATGTTGTGGTAAATGCAGAAAAGTCCTAAGCCTTTTCTTGAACCTGAGAAATCTTGTCCCTGCCATTGAAATTGTTCTCTCATGGCATGTAAGGTTTCCCCAAAGGAAAATTCCTCTGGTGGAGAGGCAGCTGGAATGGATTCTTCAGCATCAGTCTTCATAAGTAGAAAAAGGATCCTCTGGCTGTTCTGTAATGTTGGAGTCATCCAGAATCATCAGAGGACACTGGCTCGGGGCTCTGTCCTAGGTCTCTTTTCTGGGGCTGAGAGGCCCTGTCTGGGTGAGATTGGGATCCCCTACTTAAGGATATTAAATCTTCTGCCAGAGTAAGCATTTGTGAACTAGAAGTGGGCCTGTGAGGGAGGTTTAACAGGCACTGACTTAGCAGATTTGGCTGCTTTAGCCCTGGCAAAGGCCTTGATAGACATGGCTGCAGGGGGTCTAGCAGCACCACATGCTGGGGTAGAAACATCCAAAGGGATGGTGTCTGATAACTCACTAGAAACCACAGTTGTAGGCAAAATTTCTGAGGCCGATTCAGGTAAGGTAGCAGGAGCCTCAGTAGTAGCCATGGATTCGCTGAAGATTGACCAGTTTTCTCGGTTTCGGCCGAGCCGAGACACGCTTGCTTAACCGTTGTTTTGGCCGAAACCACGTACCGCGAGTGTCGGTCTTTTTTTAACAATTTGGGTAGTCGGAGGATCCGATGGCATAATGTAAGCAAAGTCTGAGCGAAAAACTGTTCAGCAAACTCCGACCGGCCTTAGCGTTCATCGGTTGAAGGAAGCGCAGGCGA
Organism: Protopterus annectens; assembly: GCF_019279795.1. Classification (NCBI taxonomy): domain Eukaryota; kingdom Metazoa; phylum Chordata; order Ceratodontiformes; family Protopteridae; genus Protopterus; species Protopterus annectens. The sequence goes on from NC_056728.1 coordinate 1,766,023,078, forward strand.
ACAGGCTGCTAGGTCGTGGTGTGGGCCTAAGCAAGGCAGAAAATAAGAGTGGAAATGTTTATGAGGTATTTGTTTCCCACAAGTTAAACAGTTATTGACTTTTCTGACATTGGCTATGGCAAGAAAGAGTCCAACCAGGGTACTTAGCTTTTAGAAGTCTTAGTAGTATTCGGTAGTAGTAATCTCTGGATCTGACCGACCGGCACTGCAGAAGCAGCTCTGCTTGCGCCACGCCGCAAGAAAGACTGAGGAAAATGGCGTCGGCTGATGCCTTTATACCCGAAGACCAGCAGAGATGACGTCGGGTGAAGTGCGACATCAGCCGAAGCCGGACCCAGACTTTGGAATCCGGCTGACCGAAGGGCTGCCTGACGACAGGACAACCCATTTGTTATGACTGCAGATGCATCCATGAAGGACATCTGTACTATGTTCTTCGTGTTTCACTGTAACAGTCATCACATTTGGGTAGATTCCCAAAGCTAAGGATGGGAGGAGGAATTTAAATAGCATTAAGACCAGCTATAAGGCCCTGCAAGACTGCAGTGGCAAAGCAAGCTCTGGATTTAGAGAAAATTGGCAAATGGTAATGCTTGGTGAAAGTATGTACAGAACTCCAGGTAGCAGCTTTTAGGACGTCTCTGGTAGGGACACCTCTGAGAAAGACTGTAGAGGTAGATGCAGCCCTGGTTGAATGGGGTCTAATCCCCTGTGGGACAGGTTTTCCATGGTGCTTATAGCAGAAATGAATGCAATGGCCTATCCATTTAGAAATGGTTTGCTTTGAAATAGCCTTCCCCTCTGCCCCTGCAGCAAATGCCACCAGCAGTTGTTCAGATTTCCTTTGAGGTTTAGTCCTGTCCAAGTAAAATCTAAGTTGTCTGTGCACATCTAAGGGGTGCAGTATCCGGTCCCCTTTGTTTGTGGATTAAAAAAGAAGGTTGGCAAATGAATGGACTGATTAAGAGCCACACTGGATACCACCTTGGGCATGAAAGAGGGACTGGTTCTGAGGGACACCCTGTCCGCATGAAAGATTATGAAAGGCTCCACTGTCATAAGGGCCTGTAATTCAGATACCCTTCTTGCTGAAGTGATTGCTAAAAGGAAAGCTGTTTTCCAAGAAAGGAATTTTAACTCTGCAGTTGCAGCTGGCTCAAAAGGGGGAACAGTGAGTTTTTCCAATACAAAATTAAGGTCCTAGGCTGGAATTGGGGCTCTCCTGGATGGTCTTAAGTTTTTGGCCCCTTTGAGGAACTGCTTGAGCAGTGGATGAGAAAAGAGGGGTGGTTCTGTGTTGCAATGAGCTGAAATGGCTGACGTGTGAATTTTGATGGAGGAGAAGGAAAGGCCCTTGTGAAGCATCTCAGTTAAGTATTGAAGAATCTGAGGTAAATTGGGTGTTGTTGTGGCCATCCCTTGAGTTTGGTTCCAGGCACAGAAACTTTTCCATTTTTCAGCATAAGATTTTCTAGTACTAGGCCTCCTTGCCTCCAAAATGACATCCAACACTTGTTTACTGAGGGACGGTAACAGAGGGATTAGGTAATTATCCATGCTGCCAGGTTCAGGGTTTGAAGCTGGGGGTGTAGAATCTGGCTCTCTTGATGAGAGAGCAGGGTAGGGGTCTGAGGTAGGCGCCATACGGCCAGCTGTGACACACTGCACAAGAGGGGGTACAAGTGTTGTCGTGGCCAGTCTGGTGCAATAAGCATCACCCTTGGTTTGTCCTGTTTGATCTTTAGTAGCACTTTGGAGAGGAGAGGCAGAGGAGGAAAGGCATAAACTGATAGATCTTTCCAGCTGAAGGGCAGAGCATCCACTTTCCAAGCTCGTTTGTGGGGAGTCCTTGTTCAGAATTTGTCCAATTGGTAGTTCTGGGGGGAGGCAAATGGGTCTATATCCAGGATCCCCCATTTGTTAACATGTTGAAAATCTTTGGTTCCAGTTTCCACTCATGTGGGTCCATGAGATTTCTGCTTAGTTCATCTGCCAGTGTATTTAGTTTTCCTGGCAGGAATTGAGCCTGTAGATGCACTTGGTAGCTCAAGGCTGTGTTCCACAGAGCCATGGCTAGTCTGCAGAAGGGGTAAGAATGGGTACCCCCCCTGCTTGTTTATATACCACATAACAGTGGTGTTGTCTGTCTTTACCATTAATTGTCCTGGACGAATGTGGTCCTTGAAGGCTGTCGGAGCATTCTGTACAGCTAACATTTTTTTCTGATTGACATGCAAGTGCATTTGACTTGGGTTCCATTTGCCCTGAATGCACTTCACTGCCAGGTGAGCCCCCAGTGTATAGTCTGATGCATCTGTTGTTAGGGTTTGGACGCCAGAGGGTAGAGTGAATGGTAGTCCCTTGTTTTGGTGGCAGGCCTTTGCCCACCAAAGGAATTCTAACCGTAGGCAAGGTATGATAGGAATTATTGCTTCTAGATCCTCAGAATGTTGACACCATAGGCTTTTAAGATACCATTGTAGTTTCCACATAGGCAGTCTTGCATATGTAATTAGTAGAATGCACGAGGCCATGAACCCCAAGGCTTGCAGTATTTGCCTTGCAGATAGCAGGGTTTTTGTGGTCACTAGTTTGAAGTAAGTTATCAAATGAATTTGTTTCTCTGGTGTGAGGAAAGCCATCTGGGAAGTTGTGTTCAAGCTTGCTTCCAGAAATATAATTTGTTGACAGGATACCAGATGTGATTTGTTTTTGTTTATAGTGTATCCCAGACAAGTTAACACCTTTTGTGCAAATGCCAGATGATTCAGAAGTATGTCCTGGCTTTCTGCCTGAATTAGACAATTGTCCAGGTATGGGTATATTTGAATATTTCCTTGCCTGCAAAATGCAATGACTGGAGCTAGGCACTTTGTGAATACCCTGGGCACAGTAGATAAGCCAAAGGGCAGTGCAGAGAACTGATAGTGCATGCAGCCTGCTTTGAAGCGTAGGTAATTTCTGCAAGATTCCCTGATTGGGATGTGCAGGCAGGCTTCCTTTAAATCCAGTGTTGCCAACCAGGCATCTTTGCCTATCATGGGAAGCAACTGGTGAAGAGTTAGCATCTTAAATTTTGGAATCACCAAAAAGGTGTTTGGGATAGACAGGTCCAGGATAGGACGCCATGAGTTGTCTTTTCTGGGTACCAGGAAAAGTCTTGAGTAGAAACCTTGTCCCTTTTCCTCTTCTGGTACAGTCTGAACAGCCTTTAATCTTGAGAGAGAGACTACTTGCTTTTGAGCCTCTGCCCACTGATTTGGGGGTAGATCTGGCCAACCATTTGAGGTTGGTAGCACGTGGAATTGAAATCTGTATCCTTGGGAACTATGTTTAAAACCCATTTGTCCTGGGTAATAAGTTCCCAGTTTTTTGCTTGCAGCAGTCAGTTGAGAAGTGCTTGGAAGTTTTAAAGTCAAGTTTTTGAGACAGCTTACCATAGGGGGAGTCTTACTACTCCCTGATTTGGAAGTGGGAGCCCCCCAGTGCTTAGCCCTGTGCATACCATGGGACTGAAGCCTGGGTATTCTGCTGGTTCTGGGTTTGAACTGAGAAGGCCTGGAAGAGGCAGGAAAGGACCAATTTTTTGAGGGGCAATGCCTACTAAATCTAGGAGGCTGCACTTGTAAGAAATCTTTAACAGTTTGCATAGATTTACATTTTTCCTTCTTCTTTTTAAGAACTTCTGCTTTGTCGCCAAACAGGCGGGTCCTGATTTAAGGGAGCATCCAGCAATTTAGTTTTAACATGATCTGGCAAAGATTGCTCCTTAAGCCAAGCATGCCTTCTAAGTACAGACCCGGTGACAGCAGCCCTGCAAGATGCCGCTAGTGAATCAAAACCACATTGCATAGTATGTTTTCCAACCAGTTCAGCACAATGCATTAAATCCTGTAAATCCTTATTTTCAGCACAATCAGGAATCAACATCATTTTTCTGTTTAAGCAATCCAATAATATGCTGGTGATACTTTAACATATGAAACTGGCAATTTAAGGCCCTGATGGCCAAGGTTGCAGAGGTGTATACCTTCTTACCCCAAGGTAGAGACATCCGCAGGTTCCACAGTTGAAGCATCTCATAACATAATGGACTCCAAATGGGTCTCAGTAGAGGCCTACGAATCTGAAGTAGCAGGTATCAGGGGCTGCGAAAACTCCTCAATGAGTACCGGCAAACTGGCGACTAGCTTAGGAGAAGCGTCATCAGCAGCTTTGGACCTAGGCGGCCTGTCTCTGTCTTTATCTTTGCATTTTTTCAGATTGTCTGTAGTTGTTTGGCTTACCGAAGACATATCTGGATAACTGAACAGAGTAGCAAAATATTTAGAAGCGAAAATGTACCGATGATGAATAGTTCATGGTTTAAATAAGGCACAAAACTGACAGCGAGGTATGTCGTGGTCAGGGCCTAGGCAAGGAATACAGTACGAATTAAAGTCTTTATGAGGCATTTGCTTTCCACAAGAAATACAATTATTGACTTTTACTGACATCGGTTTAGAGCAAGAAAAAAGTTTCCCCAAAGGAGTACTTAGCTTTAGTTGAAGACTTTGGTTCTGAAACTCGAAAACAACCGGCACTTGTGAAATGCTTCTGCTTCGGGCACTGCCTGGCAAGAAAGACTGATGTAATGGTGTTGGCTGCATGCTTTATACCCCTGACTACCTGATGTCACGGAAGATGAGACAGCAACCGACACAGGACCCAAGACTTTGATAATCAGGCCGACTGAGGGCTACTGCAAGCAGATAACCCCAAATGTGATGACTGCAACAGTGAAACACGAAGAACATCTGAAATCTGCCAGAATCAGTGACTACGTAGTGGTTACTCTAGGAAACTGGAATCAGGCAATTGTGAGGGGGAAGGCTGGGTGGGAAACTATACAACAACATATAGAAGAGAAGGACATCTAAGGTTACAGTAAGTTCTTACACAACAATACTATGTCCTTCTATTCATATGCTGCTGTATTCATGACATCAGGGAGTGCAAAAGCTCCTGTCCTAAAGAGGAGGCAGCGGACCAGAAGCAGTTTCCACAAACACATAGAGGATGGCTCTGGCAAATCCTGCCCTGACTTTAGAGACCATATCCAGTTTGTAGTGTCTGGTGAACATACCGCTCAACCTCTTAGCTCAAGAAATCTGGACAAAGCCTAAAATAATGGGAGTACAACAGCCCATAAATCGGGACAGATTTTAAATATTGCTCTTATGAATTTAGAAAGTTGATAGAATAACAGGTCCTGTGTTAACATACATTTGCTTAAAGCTATAAAGTCTGTAACTGAAATGCATGCCATTATTTAGTGACATTAGTCCTCAATAAGTTGCCAGAAAACTACAAATTTTATGACGAATAAACCAAAAAAATCAAGCAAAATTCTGGACATTCTACAAAACTCTGGACAGTTGAGAGGTATGCTGGTGAATGTGTGAACTGAGGACCAAGCAGCTGCCTCTAGGATAGCAACTGTGTCCAATCCTTTAAGGAAAGCCCCTGAGGAGGACACTGCCTTGGTTGAGTCTGCCCTAACAGGGGGCTGGGAGTGACTTACCACGGTTGGTGTAGCAAAAAAGTACAGTTTTGTACCTACCATAAATGTAGATGTTCGAAGATCCACATTGCTGCAGTCCTTACATATGGGGTAGTCCGCTGTCCTTGGTCGGCCCGAATACCAAAGTATTAGGCTGACGTCGGTCAAGGCGCTTAAAACTGACATCAGGACGTCAGGGTACAAATGCGCATGACCGACGTCATATCCTCAGTCTTTTCTTGCCCCAGATGTCAGAAGGCCCTAAAAAGAAAGGCCAAAGCCAAAAACAGCAAAAACAACCAACCACCCCTGCACTAATCATATTTACAATATTTACAATATTCACAACCCAAACCACACAACCACCTCTAACTACAGAGGGGAAGGAGGGAGGGTAAACTGGACTGCAGCAATGTGGATCTTCGAACATCTACATTTATGGTAGGTACAAAACTGTACTATGTTCTTCATCTCACATTGCTGCAGTCCTTACATATGGGTAGAATCCCAAAGCAGAGGTAAGGGAGGATGGCAAAACTATAAAGCATTAGGAGCTGCCAAAATGCCCTGTAAAATTGCAGTGGCAAAACCAGCCCTAGATTTAGAGTAAAGTGGAAGGTGGTAATGCTTAGAGAAAGTATGCACTGAACTCCAAGTAGCTGCCTCCAAAATATCTTTAGTAGCCACCCCTTAAAAAGCTGTAGAAGTGGCAGTAGCCCTAGTGGAATGAGGCCTAATCCCAGCTGGAATCTCCTTACCATGATGGGAATAACAGAAAGCAATACAAAACCAATCCACTTAGAAATAGTCTGTTTTGAAACAGGTTTGCCCTGAGAACCCAAAGCAAATGAAACAAACAACTGCTGAGACTGCCTGAACCCTTTAGTTCTGCTCAAATAATATCGCAACTGTCTGTGTATATCCAAAGTGTGCAAAATCTTTTCCCCTTTATTTTGGGGTTTGCATAAAAAGTAGGCAAATGAATAGTTTGGTTTAAAGCCACACTAGAAACCACTTTAGGCATAAAGGAAGGGTTAGTACAAAGATACCCTGTCCTTGTGGAAAATTAGGAAAGGCTCAACCGCCATAAGGGCCTGTAATTCAGAAACCCTTCTACAGAGGTAATGACCAACAAAAAGCAGTGTTCCATGATAAATATTTCAACTCGGCAGTCGCTGCAGGCTCAAAAGGTTGTAGAGTGAGTTTCTCCAACACAAAATTGAGATCCCAAGTAGGAGTAGGAGCTCTCGTGGGGGTCTTATATTCTTTGCCCCTCTAAGGAATTGCTTAAACAAAGGATGAGAAAATAATGGTGGGTCACAGTCATAGTGAGCAGAAATTGCTGCAGCATGAACCTTAATAGAGGAGAAGGACAAACCTTTGTCCAATAACTCAGTAAGGTATTGAAGAGCAACACTTAAATTAGGTTTAGAAACATCAAAGTCCTTTGCTGTACTCCAAATTAAAAATCTCCTCCATTTATCAGCGTAAACTTTCCTTGTACTAGGCCTCCTGGCCTCCAAAATAACATTCAAAACTTGTTGCGGAAGTTGAGACCCTCCAGGGTTTAAAACAGAATATCCCAGGCTGTTAGATGTAGAGAGTGAAGTTTGACATTGAGTAAATGACTGTTCTCCTGAGACAGCAGGTGTGGAATTGAAGGCAAAGGCCATGGAGGCTCCCGTACCAGACTTCTCAGTAATGGGTACCAGTGCTGTCGAGGCCAATCCGGAGCTATTAAAATCATGGTTGGCTTGTCCTGTCTGACCTTCAGGAGTACCTTTGGGAGGAGAGGCAGTGGTGGAAAGGCATACACGTGAAGATTGCTCCAATTGAATGAGAGAGCATCCACTTTCCAAGCTGTGGGATGAAACCTTTTTGTGCAAAACTTTGGCAGCTGGTAATTTAGAGGAGAAGCGAACAGATCTATGTCTGGAGTTCCCCATAACACTGTCAATTTTGAAATACATGAGGATCCAATTTCCACTCGTGGGGATCCATAATTTGTCTGCTCAACACATCTGCTAAGGAGTTCTGTGCTCCTGGCAGAAACCTTGCCTGAAGATTCAGCTGTAAACTGAGAGCAGTCTCCCACAAAATCATTGCTTGTCTGCATAGAGGATAAGAATGTGTCCCCCTTGCTTGTTGATGTACCACATGACAGTTGTGTTGTCTGTTAGAATCAACACCTGCCCTGGAAGAAGCAAATCCTTGAAAGCTATCAATGCAAATTGGACTGCTAACATCTCCTTCAAGTTGATATGTAAATGTTGAAGTCTGGCAGGCCACGTGTCTTGTATCCACTTTCCATTCAGATGAGCTCCCCAAGCTTTGTCTGAGGCACCTGTCGTTAGAATCTGACTCGCCTCTGGTCGGGTCACAGAGAGTCCCTTGTTTAGGTGACATTCCTGAGCCCACCACAAAAATTCCTTTTGGATGCAAGGTATTATCTGAATGACAGTGTCCATATCTTGGCAGTGCTGCTACATATTTGAGATACCATTGTAGCTTCCTCATATGCAGTTTGGCATTGGGAAGTACCAGAATACAAGATGCCATGAACCCCAAGGCTTGAAGGACTGTCCTTGCAGTCAGCCTGGACTGACGAGACAATTGGTGGAAGTAAAGAGAAAGATTCTTTTGTTTGTCCGGGGTCAAAAAGGCCATCTGGGATGCTGTATTCAGTCTCACACCCAGAAAGCACATGTCCTGAGAGGGTACTAGACTGGACTTTATTTCGTTCACAGAATACCCTAGGTATCTTAACACTGCCATCACATACTGTAAATGATGAAGACGTTTGTCCTTTCCTTGAGCCAGAATCAGGCAGTCGTCCAAATAAGGATAGATTTGTATTCCTCTTAGCCTGAAGAAAGCTACCACTGGAGCCAGAACCTTTGTGAACACTCTGGGCGCAGTAGATAAGCCAAAGGGCAATGCAGAGAACTGATAATGAAAAGTCCCAGCCTGAAAACGCAGATACTTCCTGCAACAGGGCCTGATAGGAATATGAAGGTAAGCCTCCTTGAGATCCAGAGTCACCATCCAGTGATCTTTGCCCAGCAGAGGTAAAAGCTGTTGTAGCGTCAACATTTTGAACTTGGGAATGTCCAGATATGTGTTGAGGATAGATAAATCCAAAATTGGTCTCCACGTGTTCCCTTTCTTTGGTACTAGAAACAGGCGAGAATAAAATCCTAGGCCCACTTCTGGCAGAGGGACCGGTTGTATAGCTCCTATTTGTAGTAGTAGAAATCTGTTTGTGAGCCTCTAGTCTTTGTTGAGGAGGAACGTCTGGCATGCCTTTGAAAGGAGGTAAGGTATGGAAATAAAACTTGTAGCCTTGGTGTATGATATCCAATACCCATTTGTCTTGGGTAATTAAAATCCAATTTTCCTTGAAGAGTGCCAACCTTCCTCCCAAAGGTGCTGCCAGGCAAGAAGGATCTGGCAGCTGAAAAAGTAGGTCATTGGGCCTGTTTACGAAAGGACTGGCCCCTGCCCTCACTCGAAGACTGTGCAGGTGAACTCCATGTTCTAGGTCTGAAGGAACTCTGAGCTCTGCCCCTACCACGTCTAGATCTACCCTAGACTGAGAATCAGAGGAAGGATACGTCCACCCCTTAGCAGGCCAATTTCTACTAAACTTTGGAGGCTGAACTTGCAAAAAATCTTTAACAGTCTGCATAGACTTAGCCTTGTCTTCCAATTTCTTCAGGACTGATTCCACAGGTGGACCAAACAACACTTCAGACTGCAAAGGAGCATCCAAAATCCTTGTCTTAACATGGTCAGATAAATTCTGATCCTTAAGCCAGGCGTGCCTGCGAAGAACTGAACCAGTGGCAGCCACCCTAGAAGAGGCCTGCACAGCATCAAAACCACACTGTAAAGAATGCTTACCCACCTGTTCAGAGACATGCACCAAATCTTGTAATTCTTTACAGTCAATGCCTTCTGCCAGAGCATCCACCTTAGATTTCAATTGTGAAAGGAGAAAATTTTGATATTTCAACATATGAAACTGGCAATTCAAAGCCCTCATAGCTAAGGTAGAAGATGTATAGACCTTCTTTCCCCATCTATCCAAAGCTCTGGCCTCTTTATCTAGAGGAACCGGATTCTTTACAACAGAGGCCTTGACCCCCTTAGGTCCTTGACTAACAGTTTCTGGGTCTGCCCTAGGACTCTTATAGAGATATTTATGAGCCTCAGGCACCCTGTAATACCTATCCGGTTTAACAGGCACAGGAGGCAGAGAATCAGGATTAAGTGAAGCCTCTGAAAATACATCTTGCACAACATCCAGAACAGGGGGTATAGCTAAGGGCCTGTGTTGAGGTAAAACAAAATTCCCTAAGCCTTTTCCGTGAATCAGAGAAGTCCTGACCTTCCCACTTAAAATGCTCCCTCATAGAATGAAGTGTCTCTGAAAAGAAAAATCCTCTGGAGGAGAAGCAGAAGGAGTGGAATCTTCTGCATCAGAATCAGAATAAGGAGAGTACTCCTGCAAGTCTTCAGCCGAAGACTCTGAAACATCCGAAGCCTGCTCAACACTTTCCAACTCTGACTCCACCCTAGGCCTCTTCTCAGGAGGGCAAAGAACCTCTAATCAGAGTAATCAAATCTTCTGCCATTTTAAGCATGTGCTTCTAGGCACAGACCCTGCTGAACTAGGACTGACACCAACAGAAGCTAAACCTGGCCTGCCTCTGGAAGAAGCCTTGGAAACAGAAGGAGAGGGTCTAACCACCCTGGGAAGGGAGGGAGTACAGAAACCTGAGAAGCCCCTTCAGCCTGACCTGCCTCTTGAGAGGCCACATCCTGCAAAAACAAAGTCTCCCCCTGAGACTCCAGAGAAGCCTCCCTCGGAACCACCGGTTCCACTGAAGCCTCTAAGGAACCGGCGTGCGGAACAGACGACTCATCTTGCCTGGGTTTAACCGCTTTGTCTTTGCGCTTCTTCGCGGAAGCGGGCGTCGGAGTATCCGACGGCATATTATAATTGCACCGCTTTCCAAAGACCAGCCTAGCACAATCTAACCTTCGCTTAATAGTGCGTTTATTAAACCTAGCACAAAAGCGACACCCGACTACGTCGTGCTCAGGCCCCAAACAAATAATGCACAAAGAATGATAATCCCTATGCGGTATCTGTTTCCCACAAGAAATACAATTATTCACTTTTTCTGACATCCGGTAATACACTGAGGCAAGAAAAACCAAAATATTCCCCAACGGGGTACTTGGCCAACTTGGATTCGGTCTGAAACTCCGAACTCGAAAAATTTCAGAACGCCGAACGGCACTAGCAACGCTGCTTCTGCATCGGACCATGCGGCAAAAAAGACTGAGGATATGACGTCGGTCATGCGCATTTGTACCCTGACGTCCTGATGTCAGTTTTAAGCGCCTTGACCGACGTCAGCCTAATAACTTTGGTATTCGGGCCGACCGAGGACAGCGGACTACCCCATATGTAAGGACTGCAGCAATGTGAGATGAAGAACATTAAATGTTTTTGCTATCCAAGAGGATATAGTTTGCTTGTTAAAAGGTTGACCCAGAGCTTTAGTGTGATAGGAGATGAAGAGCCTGTCAGATTTTCGGAAGGATTTGGTTTAGGCCAACCAAATGTTTGTGTATGTCTAGGGAGTGCAGTATCCTCTCTGCTTGGTTCTGTGGAGAGGGGAAAAAGGTTGACAAGTTGATAGTCTGATTTAGGGACAAGTCATTTACCACTCTTGGCATGAACGTGGGGTTAGTACGCAAACCTACCCTGTCCTTGTGGAAGAAAGTGAAGGGTCTGTATGCCATAAGGGCCTGGAGTTCAGAGACCTTTCTGGCAAAGGTTATGGCCACCAAGACTATGGTCTTCCAAATGCAGTGCTGGAGGGAACAGTCTTCGTCTGGTTCAAATGGTGGTAGTGTCAATTTTTCTAGGACAAAATTAAGGTCCCATGGAGGCAGGATGAGCTTCCATGGTGGCCTGAGATGTACTGCCCCTCTCAAGAAGAGTTTGACCTCTAATCTAAATGCTAAAGGTGGTACCGGGGGCAGGGAAGCTGAGATGGCAGATAGGTGGATTTTAATATAGGAGTATGATAGTCTGGATTGCATAAGGTCACACAGGTAGGACAAGACCACTGGGAGCTCTGCCATCAGTGACTTTAGGTTGCTTTTCTGTCAACATAAGGAAAATCTCTATCACTTTGAGAGATAAAATTTTCTAGTAGTTGGCTTTCTGGCCTGCTGCAGAACCTGGATCACATCGTCTGTATATAGGTGTCTGAAGGGAATCAGTGCCCTATCACCCACAACGTGAAGTTCAGTGTGGGCAGTTGAGGGTGTTCCCTTGTCCTGTATGAGCAGGTCCATTCTCTGGGGTAATGTGGTGATTGCCCTTGGCTAAGTGAAACAGTAGGGGGAACAATGCTGCCTTGGCCAGTAGGGAGTCACCAGCAAGATTTGAGGCTGTTCCTTCTGAATTTTCATGAGGACTCTGAATGAGAGGGAAGGGGGGAATGCATATGCGTACATCCCCTTCCAAGAGACTGATAGAGCGTCCACCTTCCAAGCCTCTGGGTAAGGTGCACTGGAGCAGAAGGTTGGGAGATGTCTGTTCATGGAAGAGGTGAAGAGATGCACATTTGGAATACCCCATCGATGGACTTGGTCCAGAAACACTTCCCTGTTCAGCATCCATTCGTGAGACAGGGTCATGGTCCTGCTTAAGGAATCTGCCATCACACTGTTTGCAGAAGGGATATATACTGCTCGTAGAAGGATTTGTTTCTCCAGTGCTATTTCCCAAGCTTGCAGTGCTAGTCTGCACAGGAGGTAGGAACTTGTCCCCCCTGTTTGTTGATGTACCACAACACAGTGGTGTTGTCTGTGTACCACCACAGGGTGCCTGGGAGAAGTTGATATCAAGGCTCTCATTTCCTTGATATTGATGTAATCTTTTTGTTGAGTGGGGGTTCACGAGTTTCTTACTCTTCAATGTCTTAGGGTTGCCCCCCAGCCTGTGTCTGAAGCATCTGTAAAGAGGTATTGGTTTGGGGGTGTGGGCTGTAGGGGTAGGTCTGGATTTGACTGAATCTGGGAGATCCACCACTTCAGTTCCTTGGATAGGCAAGGAAGTATGGGGATCATGAACTTTAGAGGATGTAGGTGTTGTTTCCAGATATTTCTCAGATACCACTGAAACTTTCTTATACATAGCCTTGCTAGGAAAACCATGGGGGATAGTCGACGCCATGAATTCTAAGATCCTGAGGAATTCCCTGGCTGAGGTGGTTTTGAGGGGAAGAATTCCCTGGAAAAAAAGATGTGAGGGTCACTATTTTTTCAGGTGGCAGGCAGGCCATCATTTCCCTTGTCAGAATCCGACATCCTAGAAACACCTGATCCTGAGAGGTGTCAGGGAGGATTTTTGATTTATGGTTAATCCCAGACCTGTAAGGAGGGAGATGGTGAACTGCAGATGTTGCAAGGCCATGGAACTTGAAGTAGCCTGGATAAGGATGCCATCTAGATAAGGAAAAATCTTTATTCCCTTTGTCCTGGTGAAAGCCATGACTGGGGCCAAACATTTTGTAAATACTCTTGGGGCCATAGAAAGACCAAAGGGTAAAGCACAAGAATCCACTGAGAAGCAGAGGTAATTTTTGAATAGTGGATGGATGAGGATGTGCGAGTAGGTGTCCTTTATGTCCAAGGACACTAGGAATGGCAGAGGCAGAATGAGTGGAAGAAGGCTAGGGAGAAAGAGCATCCTGAAGGAAGGGACTCAGAGGAAGGTGTTGAGCTGGTATAGGTCCAGGATGGGCCTCCAGACACCTTCCTTCCTGGGGACCAGGAAAATTCCTGAGTAAAATTCCTTCCCTCTTGGGGGGGGGGGGCACTTGTGCAAGAAGTTCCTACAGGATTGGAGGGAAAAGTGTAATTTGGTCTCTGGGCAGGGGAGGGAAGCCTTTGGGAGAGGGTCTGGTGTCTTCCCAGGTCATGAAGTATCCCTGTTTCATGATGGATAGGACCCAGGAGTCCTGGGTAACCTGTTTCCAAGTGGGAAGGGAGTGGAAGAAGTGCATGGAAAGAGGATGTCTGGGTGGAGGGCCTGGTAGTCACATACTACCAGGCTTTCCATGAATTGACTGTTTAGAGGGTGGAGTAGAGGAGAGAGACCTGGAAGAGTGCTACTTTCTGTGGTCCTTTCTACATCTGGCTTGCATTCTTTTAGCTGAGGACCTAACAAAAGAAGTTTGAGCTGGGTAGTTTCTCTGAAAGTGAGGAACTGGGAAGACAAAGATATGTCTTAATCCCTGCACTTCCTTGCCTTTGGTCTGGAGGGTCTTAAAGAGTTCAGCAGCAGCTGATGCAAAAAGGTTTTTGTTATCCAAGGGTGCATCTAGGAGCTTGGCTTTGATGTTATCAGGGAGGGGGTGCAATCTTAACCAGGAGTACCTTATGATGACAGATCCAGGGGTGGCAGCCCTTGCAGATGCTTCTACAGCACCGTAGCTGCACTTGGAGTGCGTGGTCACTTGTGTGCAGGAGTTCTGGAGAGAGGAAATCTTGGCTTCAGAAGCAGAGTCAGGGAACTCTCCCAGTTGCTTGACCAAATCTTCCAAGAGAGCCACGGACGGAATACTTGGCCCATGTGTGTCTGGTAGTTGACTGCCCTTACTGCTAGGATGGCGAAGTATAAGTTTTCTTTCCAGGATGTTCCATCATTCTGCTCTCTTTATCAGAGGGCAGTAGAGAGGTGGATGCTAGTACCTCAGAATTTTTTTTTGGTAGCTACGGAAATAACTGCAAGGTCTGCAGAAGGGGTTTTATACAGGAATGCTGCCTCATCAGGCACCTTATAGAATCTGTCTGGACACTTGGGTGCTGGGGGCTGTGATTCAAGGTTTTTAGAAGCAGCCAAGAAGGCATCCAGAAAAGCAGGGTGTACGGAGGGTACAGCAGAAGAGCTGGGAGACTCCAGTTGGAGTTGAGTTCACAGTATCTCTTTTGGGTCTCGGTGACCTGACTGCTGTCCCATTTGAAAAAGTTTTGCATTTTAGTCATGGTCGCACCAAAGGTGAGGTCCTCATCAGGGGAGCCAGTGCCATTGGACTCCTCCTCTGGTGAAACATATCCCAGAGGAAAAGCAGTCTGAGAAGAATAGGTGAGGGATTCATCATCAGATGAATCCTCATCTGCAGAAGAGTTGTCCGGAGCAGGCCTCTTAGAGGTAGAGGGCGTGGAGACCTGTGCAGGTGTCGGGCCCTGATGCAAGGCCAGAAAGGCATTGAGCAGGCCTTCAGTGAAGACCTGTCAATCTGGAGGCTTTTCAACAGGTGAAGCAGGCAGAGTCTGAAAAATATGCTTAATTTTCTGTTTCCTCTTCTTATGGGTGTCTGGGGGATAGAGATCAGAAATGCGGTGGAGGGTTGGAGGGCCGGATGCCAGCCGACTCGCCACTACATCAGAGACCATGTCCTCATGTACTACGATTTGGGAGATGCCACGTGAACCCTCGGATATAATGAGCCTTGGTTCCCCCTCAGTGACTGAATCGGGACACCTGAGATTCGTTCCGGGACATGACTTCGGGCAAAGGACAGATTTCCTCTGGGCCTTCCGCGGAAGGAAGCTCCGAGGACTCCGGGCCTACACTAGCCTCGAGAGCAACAGCTGGAGTGGTGAGTGCAGCAGTCTGTTCAGGCCTACTCTTTTTGGCCTTCTTGACTGGGGCTCATCCACGGGTTCTGACGTTAGGTCCATCCTAGAAGCTAGACGTTTGAGTCCCTGATTTTCAAGGTACAGTTTTAAAGCTGCAGGACAGCTTCTAAGGGGCTTGGGGATAAAGGCCTGACAAATACTGCAAGTGGTATGGTCGTGTTCACGGCCTAGGCAGAATAGCCAGAGCTCATGTGAATCCGTACGTGGAATTTGCCTTCCACACCTACACTTGCCCTTCCTACCTGACATGTGACCCAAAACAGTAGCAAGTAACAAATAGAAAACCCCTAAGGGTACTTACCTGAAGTCAGATGAAGAAAATGCTTCTACTGGCAAGACGACAACTGGAGACGGCATTTACACAGGTGGCACTGAAGTTCTGAAGAGGTGCATGCTGACGTCCGGTTTCTACTCTACATCCGTTTACGACTGATGTCTGAGAGAGACATGGGATGTCACGTGCACTCTAGTGGTAGCATTTAACTTTTGTATAACGGCCAGACATGCGAGAGTTCACCAGAGGCTAACTCCCTGATGTCATGAATAAAGCAGCATATGAATAGAAGGACATTGAGACTTCTTGTAAGCATTTAGTAATCTATTTTGCTTGTTATATAAAGCATTTATATGGGTATTTTTCCATAACAGTTTGTTTTAAAATTTTTCATAATATTTGGTGCAGACAGGACTGCCTTATCAATACAACTATTTAAGTGAAAACAGAAGGCACAGACAGCAGTTTTAGCAATCAGATCGACTGGCAGAGGAGTACAACAGAAGTTATTTGGGTCATCAATTAAGTGATAATGTCATGGAAGCGCTGGATGGGAGTGTTAGCCTAAAGGTCTGAGTAATCTTATTTAGGATAACCTGGACAACTAGGAATTCAAATATGAAGTCCCAAGAAATCAACAGTATGATGATGATAGCCTGAACAAATACTGATACACCCCCTGTATTGCCAGCAAGTATGAAAACATGACAGGCACCAAACCCTGAAAGAGAGAGAGAGAGAGTGCTTTCACTGGTCAGAAATCATTTCTCTGTAACTACACATATATGATTTTTTTTCTACAGCACCTGGCACTGAGTAGAGTCACTTTATCTGTTTTCAATTAGTCTTTACTTGGCTGGAATGCCCAGCAGACACTGCCTATAAAAGGCACTACTGGGACAGCAAAGGCTTTACCTAGAATGCAAAAGCCTTGGTAAAGGAGGTGCACACAATCTCTGGCAAAGCAGGAGGGCTTAACAGACATGTTGTCCAAACTCAAACATACTGGATACCAACAGAATGACAACAACTCCATAGCTAACTGGATGAATGATAGTTCTCAGAAGTGCAAAATCCACTGTTATTTCTGTTAAATGTTACTGGGGGTGATATTGTAAGCAATGTCCGAGGAGGTTTGTACGCAGTAATGACACTTCAGTTGTTTACTGTAATATGTAGACTACAGTCAGTATACTAGAACCTGCTTACACACTGAATTCTAAATTTTTTTGTATTGGTTTGTCTTCTTAACCTTTTTTTTTTTTTTTGCTAACCCTCAGCTGAGTATATTTAGCCTCACAAGGCCCTTGAGTCATTTGAGTTTGACTTACGAGTCAGTGTATGTAAGTTAGTTAAGTAAAGCTTACAAAACATACTTGCATATAAATAAGCACACAAATTTTATATATGCACACAACATAAACATGTGTGTATGTGTGTGTGTGTGTGTGTGTGTATGTGTGTGTAAAATCAGGGTCTATATCAGGAAAAAAGACTGAAAATCAAAATATCTATAATTCGAAATATCAAAAATATTTTTAATGCAGAAGCCCCTGCTAATTATACATACCCACTCCAAGATCGCACAACACTGGAGAAAGAGCAAATTCCATTTTTAATATTATGAGTTTTAGATATTTTGATTTTCACTCTTCTAATCATTTGAAGGGGATTCATATACAAGTATATTTATGTATCTCTCTCTATGTATATATATATATATATATATATATATATATATATATATATGTATATATATCTATATATGGATATACTACCAAAAACGAAAGTCCCTTACAACGAAATCCAAAACATAGAGACCACATGCACTAGCGAGAAACCACATAACACCAAACACTCACAAATAAATCGAACTCAAAATCACGAAACTCTAAAACACACACACACACACACACACACACACACACAAAAAACTGCCCCAAACACCCTAACACAACATTCTACAATAGAGATAGGCAGGGGGGAAAGCTCCCCTGCACCTCCCACACCTCCCCTTCTTTAATATTCTAACTCCGAAATAGCACAGACACACAAGGCAAACTCACACCCACACA
>NC_056728.1:1766045700-1766050700 GCF_019279795.1 Protopterus annectens
ACACACACAGACATATAGAAATATACAGTGGATATACAAAAATGTGCACACACTTGTTAAAATGCCAGGTTTTTGTGATACAAAACCATGAGATCACAATAAATCATTTCAAAACTTTTCCCACCTTTAATGTGACCTATAACCTGTACAATTCAATTGAAAAGCAAACAAACCTATTAGGGGAAAAAAAATAAAAAAATGTACAATAAGCTGGTTGCATAAGTGTGCACACCCTTAAAATAATACTTAGTTAAAGCACCTTTTGATTTAATTACAGCATTCAGTCTTCTTCGGTACACACTTGCCATCAAATTAAGGAGATTCTGATTAACCCCAAATAAAGTTCGGCTGTCCTAGTAGGATTCTCCTGACATTTAGTCATTTGCCAGCTACAGCAAAAGCCATGGTTCACAGACAGCTTACAAAGCATCAAAGGGATCTCACTGCGGAAAGGTATTAGTCAGGAGAAGGGTACAAAAAAATTTCCACAGCACTGGATTTACCATGGAACACAGTGAAGACAGTCATCAAAAAGTGAAGAAAATATGGGACAACAGTGACATTGCAAAGAACTGGACGTCCATCCAAAATTGATGAAAAGATAAGAGGAAATCTGGTCAGGGAGGCTGCCAAGAGACCTACAGCAACACTGAAAGAGCTGCAGGAATTTCTGGTAAGTACTATTTGTGTACTACATGTGATAACAATCTCACGTATTCTCTATACGTCTGGGCTACGGGTTAGGGTTGCAAGGCGGAAGCTTTTTCTTACACAGAAAAACATCCAGGCCCAGCTAAAATTTGCAAAACAATACATCAAGCCTCTTAAAAGCATGTGGGAAAATGTGGTATGGTCTGATAAGACCAAGGTTGGACTTTTTGGCAACAATTCCAAAAGATTCCAAAAAGTACCAAAAGAACACCATCCCCACGGTGAAGCACAATGGTGGCAGTATCATGCTTTGGGGGTGCTTTTCTTCAGCTGGAACTGGAGCTTTAATCAAGGTGGAGGGAATTATGAACAGCTCCAAATGCCAGTCACTTTTAGCCCAAAACTTTCAGGCGTCTGCTAGAAAACTGAAGATGAAGAGGAATTTCACCTTTCAACATGACAATGACCCCAAGCATACATTCAAATCAACAAAAGAATGGCTTCACCAGAAGAAAATTAATGTTTTGCAATGGCCCAGCCAGATCCCAGACCTAAATCCAATAGAAAATCTATGGGGTGACCTGAAGAGGGCTTTGCACAAGAGATGCCCTTGCAACCTGACAAATTTGGAGTGCTTTTGCAAGAAAAAGTGGGCAAATATTGCCAAGACAAGATGTGCCACGCTGATGGCCTCCTACCCAAGAAGACTGAATGATGTAATTACAACAAAAGGTGCTTCAACAAAGTATTAGTTTAAGGGTGTGCACACCTATGCAAACAGCGTATTGTACGTTTTTTTTTTTTTTTATATTTTTTCCCCTAACAGATTTGTTTTTCAACTGAATTGTACAGGATACAGGTCACATTAAAGGTTGGAAAAGTTTTTAAATGATTTATTGTTGTCTGTGTATGCGTGTGTGTGTGTGTATATATATATATATATATATATATATATATATATATATATATATATATGTGTGTGTGTGTGTATATGACTTTCCTGAGTTTTTGAGACATGTAAGAGAATTGGAAGACAATTTAAGTTAGAGAGACAACAATGGCAACACCTCCATTTGGAGGCTTGTTTGCACTATAAAGTCATCCCTAGGGGATTAAGAGTGCTTTGTATGCCTAGTTATGGTGAAATGCATGCAGACTTACTTTAATGGCAACAAATGAACTTAGACTTAAGCTTTAAATACATCAACTTGCTGACTATTTTCTGCCTTTGAGGAAATTTTATTAGAGGCAGTAGAAGCATACAGGTTAAATATTGAGCAGCGCTTTAAAGGTGGAAGGTATATGCATACTCTAGAATACCTTCACCAATGTTGTCAATTATGAACTGAAACTTCAACGTATAAAAACTGGAAAACTAATAAGGGATTATAATGACTTTGTATCTGGTCACATTTTTGTATGGCCAAGAACAACAGAGAAGAGGGGTGCCAAGCAAAGGGCTCCTGAGCTTGACCAGAATAACATGGTAGTGTCAGAAAATCAAGAGCCTAGACTGGAGCAGGATGTTGAAGGAGCAGATGATGTTGCCATAAGAACTGATGTGCTGCCTTCCCATAACAGTGTACAGGATGTTGCATTGAATAACCCTTTAATGCATGATGCTCCACAATCGTGTAATTTGAGGTCTGGAGGTAACACAGCACAGCACAGCGGCATAATATGGGAGACAGACCAAAAGAAAGACCAACTGAGAAACAGGGTTTTCATTCCTTACCGGTGATGGTGAAGTCATCTTGTTTGCTCAGCAGAGGGTGCCACAAGAGGAAACATTCCAACGAGCGCCCACAAGGAATATGCAAGATGAGGAGGTGAATTGTATAGTGTATAACCTTTCTGACCATATTTTGACTGAAGCAGAGCTATCTGTTCTGAATAAGGGATTCAGTTTTATTCCCTCTGTACAATCAGAGGTGAATGATATTCTGATTTATCCAAGACTTTTCTGTCAGAATTTGACTTTAAAACTAATGATGTTACCAACAGACCGTGATTCAGGTGGCCGAGTGCTTTTGTTCCATCTATGCCTTTACATGTACAGCTTTTTTAAAAAATATGTGAAAATGAGTTATGTGAGTATATGCATGAAGAAAGGGCTAAGGGTTATTACAATTTAACAACATCACAGCACCAAGCCCTAAATTATTTAAATAATAATCAGGCTATAAGCATCAGACCCTCTGATAAAAGAGGGTCTGTAGTAGTCATGAATCACAAAGACTATAATTTGAGTATGCTTGCCATGCTGAATGAGGATACAACATATGTACAGATCAGCATGGAGATATCTATTAGTGATTATGTACATAGTGCTTTATATGAATTATTTATGGAAACTTCCATTGACCGTGACTTGTTTGATTTTTTTGTATGTGACTGAACATAAGATACCATTGACAAAGAGCCTTCCCAAGGTTCATAAATCTTTGACTAAACCACCCCTATATTTGATTGTGTCAGGAGAAGGATGGGTCACACAAACATGTTCTTTATATGTGGAAAGTAAGCTTAAGGCAATGTTGGCTTCGGTCACTGTTGCACTCAGGGACACTGAGCAATTTTTAACTGACCTCTTCATGTTTTTGGAGAGTTGTGGTGATATAACAGGTTTTATTTCTTGTGAACCTTGATGAAGTGAATTTATTTACATGCATCCTGAATGAGCATGGCATTGATACCATTAGAGAACTGTTCACACATAGAGGGAACAGTCAGGCTGAGATTGTCTGCTGTGTGCTGGATTTGGTTCTAAACAATAATGTTTTTTGTATGGTGACTGCTTATATGCACAAAAATGGGGGTGGCCATAGGCACCCCCTGTGCAAATTCATATGCAAATGCAGTAATGAACTCATGGGAGGAACAATTTGTTTAACAATAACAATATATACAGATAACGCATTAGATTTTACCGTCATTTTGCGGACAATGTTTTTATCTTGTGGGGAGACAGCCAAAAAGAATTCTATGGTTTTCTTCACTACATTAACCATACTGCTGAATTTGTGAGGTTTACTATGTCCATGTCACAGAAAGAGATAGATTTCTTGGATGTACGATTAATGGTTAAACAAATGGGTCAGATAGATACCAATTTATTCTGAAAGGGATGTTGGAAAAATAGTTACTTATCCTTTGATAGTATGCACTCCAGGCATATATACCCTAATGTAGTAAGAGGTCAATACATAAGAGCCTCTAGGCTATGCACACAAGAGGAAACATTTCATGAAAACATTGATTCACTGAGTCAACATTTTTTGAAAATGGGCTATAAGAAGGACCTTCTGATACAGCATAAAGAGGGTGGTCAAGGATAGAAAAACCATTGCTGCCCCATACTTCTCTAGATGTGCTTCTAGTGCCCATAAGGATAGGAGCTTTGTCAGTAAACTCAGATGTGGTCTGAAGTACACAAATGATGTAGGTTCTGTTTGTAATATTACACAAAAAACTGGGGAATACAAGTGACAACAAGACAGCTGAAATAGTTGGGAACAATCCCTCCTTTATGCATAAAAATTGTTTAAACTTGAAAAGACAACTGTGCACAGGGAATTGTAATACTAGGTCAAGTAACTTGCTATCTGCCAGACTTGGTACATACAGTTGCAAACATTACAGAGCCTGTACATATATTTCACAGGAAAGTGTTTAAACATCCACAATTGAAATATACTTTTAGTCCCTGATTCTATGCAGATTGTAGTACAGCAAATGTTATTTACTTAGCCATATGCAAGTCCTGTACGGTATTCTATGTTGGTAAGACCAATAAGAGATTAAAAGATTGAATTTTTAGTCATTCATATGAGATTTGCAATATGAACAATGCACTAGCTAAACATATTAAAGAAAATGCTGGACATGAGTTTGTTTTTAGGGTACTACAAATAGTTCATGTGGCTCACCAGGGGGGGGGGGGTGATCTCACTAGCTATACTGAAACAGTAAAACTTAAATGGATCTTGAGGCTACAGGCTGATAGATATCCTGGTATTAATGCTTGTGTCTCTTTAAAAACCTGTATTGAAAGGGAGGAAATTGGTTTAATGAAGTGATGAATTAACATAGCTGATTGAACATCTAACTATTTTTAAACTGAGTTGTGAGTTTGTGTTTTTATGATCTGAAGAAGCATTGGTTTTACAACGTGAAAGCGCTTACCTGGTCCATTTTTACAAATAAATACTTTTACTGTGTGAAGCTGTGGCGTTCCAGCTAATTTTTATGGTGTGTGTGTCACACACATACACACACACACACACACATTATTTTATATATATATATATATATATATATATATATATATAGACACACACACACACACA
>NC_056728.1:1766398200-1766493016 GCF_019279795.1 Protopterus annectens
TGTAGTTAAAAAAAAAAAAAAACTCTACAGTAATCCTAACTTCTGTCAGGTCTCAGACCATTTTAAACCTGCAAATATATACAAATGCCCAATAACCAAAATCATTACAAAATCATAAACAGTAGTCCTACTTCAGTATTTAAATGCTACACTTCTACACTACAGAATACGGCACTGAAAACACAAATGAAATAAAAAGTGCTGACAACATACTGCAAAAAGATAAAGGAGTTATAGAAGAGCAAATGAACAGGGAGCAGGCAGAAAATTCAGTGCAATGACAAAACAACTAGACACTTTTCACAAAACTAAATGTACTGAACTTGTGAAAGCAAAACCCACAAGATTAATTCTGAAAAGTTATCAGTGCTTTCCCTGTGAATTTCTTCTCAGAAATTTTCTGTGCCAATCATAAAAATGTGCATTAACTAACATTTGTTAACTCATTGGCATGTAACAGCTAATGAATGCCTAAAAATTTCATTCAAATCAATGTCACAGTTTCACTGAGCAGGAAAAAAAAAAAAAAAAAACAACTTGAATCCCACCTGTGTATGCATTTTGTGCAAAATCTCTTTCCACACTAAATGGAGCATGATGTGAGACAAACTGCAATCTACTGTGGGGGGAAAAGTAAGATTAATGAGGGAAGCAAAGGCTTTCATCAAATACGTGGAGTGTCAGGACATAATTTTTTATAGGTTCATAGGAGATTACTAAGCTAACAGCTCAACAGCCATTACAAGCTTAGGAAATATTGCCTGCATTTTACCCACTCCTGGATCCCTACGGGACAGAGGAAGGCTTAGATTTGTGCACATGCCATTGAGTATTTTACAATACTACCCAATGTCCATAAGGGACATGGGTGCAACCCCAGGAGTGAATTTGTGATTCCTCATCCATTGATCTAAACTGCATTTGAAGAGGATCAGGGAAGAGCTCTTCTTTAAGTGAACTGGAAGCCTGTTCCAGTAGTTCTCAAGCCACTGTTACATTTACAATGGACACATTTGCTTGGGTTTACTTGGCAATCTTAAAAACATGTTTAAGAACTCTAAATAAAATTGAGAAACGTGTTGACAAAGAATACTTGCAAAATATTGAAGTTTTAGCAGTAAAAGACAAATGTATAAAAGATATCCTACAAGTCTACAGTTCTTCACATTTCTATAATACACTTACTTAAATTATTTAGTTCAGTCAGTTGAAGAACTGCCAAAACTGTAGTCTC
Organism: Protopterus annectens; assembly: GCF_019279795.1. Taxonomy (NCBI): domain Eukaryota; kingdom Metazoa; phylum Chordata; order Ceratodontiformes; family Protopteridae; genus Protopterus; species Protopterus annectens. Next base: position 1,766,399,435 of record NC_056728.1, read on the forward strand.
TATGTTATAGTTTTCTTCTTCTAAATTCTGGAGAATGACATCATCATCCTAAGAAAAAAATGAAATAAAAACACAAATTAGTGCAAAAAATGAAATGTGCACATTACAACTCACAAAAAAAGTAATGTTACTTCTTAGAAACCAACATCCCACCAACAATAAGGGTCATATAGCCTCTTCCATTTAACAGTCTGTTGAAAGTCTACTTGTGCAAAGGTACCAGACAGATAACTGAAGGACAAATTATTTGGGCAATATGCCCTTGAACCAGACATTTCTCATGTGCAAAGCACAGAATATCCTGCCATTATTTTCAGCATTGTGAGCACACCCTTCACCTCCCGCAACCCTGTGCAGGCTAACACAGGATTTGTGCTGAAAGCTGTATTGACTGGTGTCAGTGTGCAGTGCCATTTTACACCATTATTAACAAGACACTTTACAGCAAAATTAATAAAATCTTGTATGAACAAAGTGCAGCAAACCACAAAACTGTTATAATGGGAAATGCATACAGACAACCCAACAGGTTTACAGACTACCATTATCCTACAAAAAAATGAAATGAAAAAATCGGAATTAGTGCACAAATGCACAAAGTAAATAGTAGCATACGCATTAGAATTCACATACAGAATTATCGCTCTTAAAGACATGCAACCAACAATAAGGGGTACACAGGCAGGAAAAAAATTCCAAGTCCAACAGTGTGGTGGTGGGCAGGTGCTTTCAAATGATTTCTCCCTTGAACATTTAGCTGTGTTGGCTTATTTTGTACAGAGTCACTACACATGTGCACACACGCTCACGGGCATGCGCGCGCACACATACACACACACACATACACCTGTGTGTGTGTGTGTGTGTGTGTGTGTGTGTGTGTGTGTGTGTGTGTGTGACATTACCAAACACTGCACTACGAATTGCCACATGACGTCTGATCAGTCATTTATACAACATCTACAATTTTCAAACACATCCACGCTGTTCTTGAAACTTTCTATGTCAAGTTGACTTCATTACCATGGATATCTGAATCTTGATTTTCTCCTGAATTTTTACTGTCAGATTTTGTCTTAGACTGGGAATTTCTCAGGATTCTGTGTCTCATGGCATCTATAATAATGACGCCTTTGGTAAGATTCTACACGAGAAAAATCCAGTGGTACCTTAAATCTTTATGGTTCCAACATCAACATCCCTTGACATTCCAGGTCCCAGTTTTGGGGAGAACGAATATATGTATATGTATATATATATGTATATATGTATATATATATATATATATATATGTATGTATATATGTATATATATATATATATATATATATATATATATATATATTGTAAGAAAATTTCTTATATACAACTATGATGATAAACACTAGTTAACAGTAGTGCAAAAATGTGATGAAAGCTTAAGGTTGGTTAACTTTTAGTTATGTACTTACCATAACTTTAGATGTTTGGGATCCATCTCGCCTACATTCAATACTGATGGGCTCGGAGCCGATCCCTCGGCTCCGACTCGGCACGCTATGCTATAGAGCGAGGCCTCTTATTGGCTGAGCTATTTCTTATCCCAGGATGCACCACCACTAATCCCCCAGATCTTGTTTGTCCGCATTCATGCACACATGCACAACTTGTTTATATAACATTGTCAGATGTTTCAAGATGAAACAACAGGATTCAGACCTTCTGATATCCTCTGATCTCCAAGGAAGGGGGAAGGAGGGTGGGTTATTAGAATGTAGATGGATCCCAAACATCTAAAGTTATGGTAAGTACATAACTAAAAGATGTTATGTGATCCTATCTCGCCTACAATACTGATGGGACAGCGTCCCTAGCACCTAAATCCTGGGTGGCTCATTGGAAAACACTCCTGAGCACTGTGGAACTAAATGAAGCTCGTCCTCTAGATGCCACATCCAATTTGCAGTGGGAAATGAAAGTGTGCGGGGAAGACCATGTAGCCGCAGCACAAATGTCACTAATGGCAAGCTTAGAATGAAATGCTATCGAAGTAGCCATAGCTCTTGTAGAATGAGCTTTGACAGAGGTGGTAAGCTCTTTATTAGAATAAGAATAAGCTTGAGTAATACAGTCCCTGATCCATTTGGCAATAGTGACCTTTGTGATGGCTTTGCCCAATTTATTGTCCGCAAAGGATACAAACAACTGATCTGTTTTCCTTGTTTGTTTGGTCCTATCTAAATAAAACGCAACTGCCTGTGGACATCTAATGTGTGGAATATGAATTCCGCTTTGTTAGAATACTTCGGAAAGAAGACTGGAAGTTCTAATGACTGTTGTAGGCAGAAACTGGAACAAACTTTAGGGACAAAGGATGGATTTGGCCTGAGAGATACTCTGTCTTTGTGAAAAACCAAGTACGGAGGTTTTACAGACAAAGCTTGAAGCTCTGAAACCCTTCTGGCAGAAGTAATCGCCACCAGAAAGGCAGGTTTCCACGATAGAAATTTTAAATCACATGTCGCTGCCGGTTCGAAGGGGGAGGAAGTTAAGGCGCGTAACACCACATCGAGATCCCATGGAGGAGCAGGATGAGAAATCGGAGGTCTTAAAAGCGCAGCAGCTTTCAAGAAGGTCTTACACAATCTGTTGCTCATTAAAGGTGGGTTTATAGATTCGTGAAAATTGGAAATAGCTGCCAATTGAACCTTGATGGTAGAGACTGAAGAGCCTTGATTGAAAAGAGAAGTTAGAAATTTCAGTACTTCTGATACAGGACTAGTGATGGGATCCAGACCCCGGAGTTGAGCCCAAATAGCAAATCTTTTCCATTTGCTAGAATACAATTTCTTTGTAGCAGACTTGTGGGCCGAAGATAAAATGTGTACAACTTCCGGATCCAAGGTATGACTCCTGACTATAGTCGGAAGAGTAGGAGCCAAGCCGTCAATTTTAAGGTGTGTAGGGACTGGTGGAATAGTCCCGACTGATGAACTAACAGATCTGGGATCTGATCCAGGAACCATGGACCTTCCAGAGCATATTTCCGAAGATAGGGGAACCATACTTGACGAGGCCAGTAAGGGGCAACTAAGATCATTTTGCCCCCCAAGAGAGAAGCCTTTTGGATCACCCTGGGAAGGAGAGGAACTGGGGGAAAGGCATAAGGCAAGCCGGTGGGCCACGGACGGGCTAGTGCGTCCATAGGGCTCTTCCCCGGAGCCGGGGTGAGGGAGAAGAAATTTTTGCACTTCGCATTCAGTGGAGTCGCGAAGAGGTCGCAACACGGAACTCCCCATTTGCTGAAAATCTGATTTGCAACTGTAATGTTCAGAGACCATTCGTGTGGAGAGAGGGTAGTTCTGCTCAGTCTGTCGGCTATCACATTGGACTTGCCCGGGATATGAGTTGCCACTAGAAAGCGTTTGGTCGACACTGCCCATTCCCAAACTCTCATGGCCTCTCTGCAAAGGGGATAGGACCTGGTCCCTCCCTGTTTGTTCAGGTACCAGACCACTGACATGTTGTTGGAGTGAACGGCAATTACACCCTGAGGGAGGTAATCGTGAAGGGCTTGAAGGGACAGAAGCACCGCCCTCATTTCTAGGATGTTGATATGAAGTAGGGTCTCTTCTGGATGCCATTTGTCTTGGACTGACCTGCCCAGGGAATGCCCCCCACCACCCCATCTGGGAGGCGTCCGTGGTCAAAGTGGCCACAGGAGGAGGTGGAACAAAGGGTCGACCCTGATCCAGATTGGAGGGCACCAGCCACCAGCGAAGGTCCCGTTTGCAGGTTTCCGTGATCCATATGAGGTGATTGAGAGGGAGTTCCTGAAAGGACCACTGAGCTGAAAGAAGCCACTGGAGAATCCTCATGTGCAATCTTGCTAGGGGAACTAGAAGAACCATGGCGGACATGGATCCCAATAGCTGCAGGACCATTCTGGCTGGGGCTTTGGATCTGGAAAGTAAGGCTCGAACTTGAGCCTGTATGGTTTGTATCCTGTCTGTAGGTAGATAGACCCGCATTCGGTTTGAGTCTATCTCTACTCCGATGAATCTTATGCGTTGAGATGGCAGCAACACAGATTTTGGCCAATTGAAGGTGATTCCAAGAGAATTGCCCAGAGATATCGTGGCTTGTAGGCTCCGCAATAGTAGATGCTTGGAGGTGGCAGTTAGGAGCCAGTCGTCCGGATACGGAAACACCTGGAATCCTGGACTCCTCAGGTGAGCAGTCACGACCGCCAAACATTTGGTGAACACCCTGGGGGCTGTGGTGAGACCAAAGGGCAGCGCGCGGAACTGAAAATGACTGCCTCCTAGGCTGAAGCGCAGATGTCTCCTGGACGCTTGATGTACCATGATATGGTAATAAGCGTCCTTTAGATCTATGGAGCACATCCAAACACCTTTCTCCAGCAATGGGAGAATGGTTTGTAGGGTGACCATTCGGAACTTGGACTTTTTGACTGAACAGTTTAGAATGCTGAGATCCAAAATGGGCCTCAAGTCCCCGGTCTTTTTTGGCACCAAAAAGAATCTTGAGTAAGTCCCTAATCCGATCTGGTCTGCGGGGACCGGTTGGATGACTCCTTTTTGCAGCAGCTTTGAAACTTCTGAGGCTGCAGTTTCCCGTTGACTGGGTGGCGGGTCCGGGATTTTTTTGGACTGAGGTGGAGAGTGAGAGAAAGGGATGGCGTAACCTCCAGCGATAATTCGAAGCACCCATCGGTCCTGAGTGATACCTTCCCAGGCTTTTAGGTGCCTCGAAAAATGACCCCCGACCGGCTCCGGAGCTGCACAGTCGGGCAATCCCTCAGGGACTGTGAAAGGCTGAAGAGCCACGAAAGGACTCGCGGTCTCCAGTGTTGCGAGGGCCTCTGCCGCCTCTGGGACGGTGTCTTCCAGAAAAATTTCCCCCTCCCCTGCCTCTGGAAGGGGAATCGTCCTGCTGTGAGGGGTAAGACTTCTGAGATCTACGGAACCACATTTTCCCTCCTCTTTTAGCCTTGGGGTAAGGCCGAAAGGGAGTGGAAAATCGTGCCCCTACGGCAGTCAAAGTCTTACCTTCTTGCTCGCAGCGGGTCAGTGTGTCCTTTACCTTGGGTCCAAACAAGGAGGACCCATTAATGGGGGCATCGGCAAAGGAAGACTTAAAGGCCTCCATAAAATGACACAGGCGGAGCCAGGCTTGTCTCCGTAGAGCAATGCCTGTACCCGCCGCTCTACTCGCCCCTTCGGCCGCATAAGAAATGAGCCTCATGGACGAGTTTGATATGGACGACAGCGTAGCCAGCTGAGAGCCAACCGTCTGGGCCAGCTCCTCAGGCAGGTTACTCAAGAGGTTATCGGAAAGTTCTTTAATCAGATCCCTCTGAAATCTGGTAAAGTGCGTGAGATAGTTCAAGGACCTTAATGTAAAGGCCGCTGAACTTAGGGTGTGCTTACCATACCGATCCATGCTCCTAGACTCCTTATTAGGAGGATGGACGGACGTCGAAGCCTCTGCTACATCTTGCTGGGTAGCAGATGCCACCACCAAGGCATCTACAGCCACACCTTTCGTCAGAAACTCTTTTTCCGGAGGTGCTGACAGGAACTTATTAGGACGAGCAGGCACCGGTTCCACAGAGTCTGGGTGTTCCCAAGCCCTTCGACAGATCAAATCCAAGAGCTCGTCGAAGGGCGGAGACACCCAGGAGGTGGAGGGCTGAGCCCCGAAGGCCTTAAGGAACACCGACTCATCAGCAGAAGGGGGTTTGGATTGCCAGCCGCCTCGTTGTTTAAGGGCTTCCAGGATGTCTGCAAAGGAGACATCATCTGAGGACGACTTAGGGGACCCCTCTGCATCATCGAGATCAGTGTCTGATGTAAGAGACTCATCAGGGGAGTCAACGTGCTTCCTCTTGCACAATCTTTTCCTGGGGGGTTCCTCCGAAGAAGCTTCAGAGGGACCTCCAGGAGGGGGGGAAACCCCAGTGGGGGTAACCTCAGGCCCCGGGGCTCCGCTGTCTAAGGACAGGGGGACTGCCAAAGACCCAGTCTCAGTATGCAGGGTAGGAGCTGGGGAGACCGTGGAGGTAGCCAAAGAAGATTTGGCTAACGCACTCCTCATAGCCCTGAAGGCGGGACCACCAGAATCCTGGGAAGGTCCCACCTCCATGGCCACAACGGTAGACAGCACTCCAGCAGCCGACGCACCGTGAGGAAGGCTTGGGACCGAAAACATCAGTCCCGAAGCGTCCCCCCCGGGGCCGACAGAAGAAGTCCACAGACGAACTCCGACTCAAGAGCCGGAGTTGGAGTAAGGGTCGGGCCCGACCCGAAAACCTCCATCGGTTCCACCAGCACCAGCTCCAATGGTGCCAAGGCTGTTGGAGGAGGAACCATAGTAGCAGGGTGGACCATCGGCTCCGAAGCCGAATGGGCTGGAGCCGAAACTAACTTTTGAAACACAAGAGACTGGGAAAGTCTTAGGAGCACCCTGTTGATGTCCGAATCAGACATCTTGGAGGATCTAGATGACACCGATCGGGTCCGAACCGTTTTCTCCATCGGCTCCATAGGACTAGAGGACCGGCTCCGAATGGATTCGATTACTATCGGTTCCGAGGGAGATCTCAAAACAATTTCCCTCGGTGCCGATGAGGACTTCGGCGCCGAAGCGGAAGAGTCTGAGCCGGCAACCCTCATCGGCTCCAAAATCAGTGGAGCCGATGAAGGTGACCCGCCTCTCGATGCCCCAGTCCTCGGCTCCGAAACCAGAGGGGTCGAGACTGGAGGCATCGAGGCAGACCGTTCCGCCCTCGGCTCCGGAGTCCGTAGAGCCGATGGAGAAGCCTGCCTAGGTTTTTTGGCAGTCGGTTCTGACAGGCTGGTCGGAACCGACACTTTTTTCTTTTTTGTAGGAGAGGAAGAGGAAGATAAAGCCTCCTCGAAGGATGGCTTAATCAGACCTTTTAAAATTAATTTATTCTTCCTCTCCTGGAGGACTCTCGAAGAAAAGGCGTGACACACGCTACAGGACTCTTGTAGGTGCTTGACGCCTAAGCAATAAACGCACGAGGAGTGGTCGTCCGTTATGGACATTTTATAACCACACCTCGCGCACTTTTTAAACCCAGAGGGTCTATGTTCCTTAGACATGCTGACAAACCCTAAGAAACAAGATATTAATATACAGAAAGAGAAAACTAAGTAAGTTAAGTTTTTTTTTTTTTTGACAAAAAAAACAATTCACCAACTAGTAGCACAAACACAGAAATGAGGGTCAAGACCCTCTAACTTAAGCAGGTACTTGACCTCTGGAAACACAAAAAAACGCTAGATAGTAACAGTAATAGGGGAAGGCCCCTCTAACTTAAATGGGAAACCTTCCCTTAACGAAAAAACACAATTTTCTCAACAGATTTTTTTAAAAACACACTCGTACAACAACAATAGCTGTTAAAACAGCTTTTGGGTTCAAATTAGCAAATTTCCTGACAGGAAAAGTCTGAATAAAACAGTACTTAGCCCAGCCAAGTTTGAGACCACGTCCTAGCTTGTAAGCGGCAAACGAGATCTGGGGGATTAGTGGTGGTGCATCCTGGGATAAGAAATAGCTCAGCCAATAAGAGGCCTCGCTCTATAGCATAGCGTGCCGAGTCGGAGCCGAGGGATCGGCTCCGAGCCCATCAGTATTGAATGTAGGCGAGATAGGATCACAAAACATCTATGTTTTTCAGTTTGTGGAAAGTTTTGAATTATGGTAGAATATTATTTAGCATACAATAGGGCAAGTTTCTAGATCTATGACCTGTACATATGTCTGATGCTAGACTGGGCCAATTGTAGAATTAATTCAGTTATTCTTACAAGGTTTTGTTTGTAAGTTTGTAATCAGTTAACAGAATATGGCATATTACTAGGTCCTGATGTTTTTGTTCTTTTCTGACTTTTTTAAAAAAAAGTTGAAAGTTAATATAAAAAAAAAATAAAATGACACCAATCACCACCATAAATAAATGAGAAAATCTTAACCAAACCTTATCTGGAGTGTTTCACATTTTTTGTACTGTTAAACTGACAGATAACTTCCCAAATTTCCATATGACCAGAATATTTCCTATATCTAGTTGCATTAATTGGTCTGTAAGATCTACTTTTGCGACTGATTTTTTTTTTTTTTTGCAAATATATCCACAAGTATCTAATACTTACTGTGCATCCAGTTGCATTCCGAACCTTCTGTACAGCATCTGTCACCTCATCTGCCAGCTCTGTTTCATAGTCTATGTCTTCCACTCGACAGTTCTGTAGCCTATTTTTACACTTTTTATTGGCTCCATCCTTACTGAACATCTGCAACAAAGAGCAGCTCTACATTATTGCAATCTCAGCTGCAACTAAAACTTGAGTACACAGCAGTACTGTTAACACAACAGGAAGGAAGTAAAACAAAGAATGAACCATACATAATGACCAGATTAGCAATAAGTACATTTTTGTAGTAGAAATAAGGTCATACAGCACACTGTCCTGGGCTCTTAATTCTCACACATGACATTTTACTACATCTCAGTATAGCAGTACAAGTGACACAAATAAGGCCGATACTTTCATTTCTCTAAGTCTTACATCAACAAATTGTGAGACTGATTGTTAATTATTTTTATACTAAATTAAGAGAATGACAACTTGAGCATTTTTCTACTTTGCATTTTTCTCACAGGATGCCTGCGTATCTGCCACTATCCTACCCCCATTGCTACCTCTGTTTCACCTGAAGTCCTGGCTTATAATGTGCAGAGAAAACTAATAGCACTTTGTGCAACAGTTAAGTAGTCGCTTAAAATACAAATGGCACAATATACGGTAAATGGATCCCTGCAATGACATATGTAATATATACCTGGTTTCTCTATTTGAGAATGGAGTTAGACACAGAGTCTTTAATTACAGTTATGCTTACCAATTTCAGTACCTATGTGCTTGTTTTCTCAAGCCACGTGGTCACTAATCGCTTCTGTAGACATTCTTTAAAAGACAACAGGACACAGCAGACCTATGAGAAGACATTCTGCAATGGGTGAACTGGGATTTCCTCTTCCAATATCCTAGCTGTGCATAACTTTGAAATTTCTCTATCACATACACACATGCATCTTTTGGCAAAAGTCATGTGTGGATCTAGGAGGATGTGCACAGTCTATGCACTCCCTAGTTTGACCTCCATGTTATAACTCATCTCAAACTGAAAGACAGACAACAAAAGAATATGCTGTTGTACTTGCCTGAATTAATGATACTGTATTAAGATGTCTAAAAAACAGAAGACAGCTGGTTAGTAGTAATCACACATTGCAGAGGTCATTCTTGCAGATAAACAAATACAGTGCATTCTTATCTCTTAACCCTGAAGGCTCTGTAGGTACTTGGCTGCAGGGGAGAATCCTAAGTAGTACTGTCACTATGTGCACCAATGGTTATACAGTTCTGTTCTGTGCTGATAATGAAACTACATCCAACTATTTGAATGTATGATGTAGCTTTTATTATAAAATGACAGCGTAGTAAAAAGGCAGCCAACATCACAGCAGCTTGTTCTCAACTAGTACAACAAGCTCTAAATGTATTGTGGGTAGACCACATACAACAAATGGCTGCACAGAGACGGATCAACAGGTTAATTTTAGTTCTTGCAATGTGAAGAGAGAAAGGTGGGGAAAAAAGTGCCATTGAAACTGTCAGTCTGGATAAAATTCCATTACTGACTAGTAATTACACCACCTGGATGCCAGCAAAGAAGACATTTGGAGAACCTGTAAGAAAATCAACCAGAAATGAAGCGAAAACTCTGAAAAGAATCCTGCAGCTGTTCAGCAAAAAGCAGTTCAAGTTTCAGCTTTGGTACAGGGGCTGACTTCCAGTAATTTAGAGGACAATATTAATTAAATGTACTCGCAGGTAATTAAAATAAACAAAACACTGAAGGAATACATCAACTCAAATAACAAAAGGCTGGGGAAAAAAAACAGAAGAAGCTTTAATTATTCCAATGAAGTGGCAAAACTGCAAAAATCAGAGGTTTAAACGAAAAAAGGCCTGCTGAGTATGAGGCTTCTCAAGATGATCCACTTCAAAAACTACAGCATGTGGAGAAAACCTGAAATTATCTGCTGTACCAGAATAACTCGAAGGACCAGATGGTATTAATTTTATGAAAGTGCAAATAAGCAACTGGACCAGTGTTATACAGCAGGACTTGCTAACAGAAGCAGCATATCATGTTTATGCTCCAAGCCTTGTCATAAGAAAGCAACTAAGACCTATGCTAGCAAAGATGCAATAATATCAGCAGAATGAGTTGATCCTGACAAAAATGTGTCAAACAGGAAAAGCATTAAAATAGGAGACAACAGTGTTTATGGAAAACTATTATTTACTGTACACTAGACAGAAGACAAGCAAGGTTACCCCCAGCAAGCAGCAAATGTTGACAGGCAGGTGTGAGATTCAAGCTGGTATATCCAACTATCTTCAGAACACTTTTCTTGGAGGATCAAAGTAATTTTTTGATGCTGAATAGACCAAGGAGGAAATAAAGTTCATCCAACACTGCTTCTTATTCTTCTTACAACAGAGAAGAATAAAAAGACTTTGTCAGTAAAACCTTTTAAATTATTACAAATGAAGATGCTTGAGAGACAAAATAAAAGCAAAGGACCTGACTAGTAGAATCAGTACATTGAACTTGAACCAAAGACTTGTGGTATTCGGAGATGGAGATGAACAGGAAGACCACCAGCAACACTAAAGTTAGTGGATAAATGGGAGGCTACAAAGCATCACTAAAAAGCATTAATCCCAGGGGATATAGGAACAGATGTGAAATAGGTCTTTCCCTCCCAAAAAAAAAACATGACAGAGAAAGATTGGAATTGTGTTTACTTTGTTAAACTTGCAGGTGAACTATAAAGTATATTCCTTACTTTGTGTCATTAATGTTTAAATTGATAATTGAAGGAAATAAATTAGTAACAATAAGTGATACCATTCTTGTTCCTATCTGTATACAAATTTTTATGATATAGAATGCATGTTATATTACAAAACACATTTGCACAGTATGGAGTCATGGATATTTTAAATGTGAAGAGGTATTTAAAATATGTGCAGGGGGGAATCTTATCAGTGAGACTCTTGTACATGTTAAAATGTTAAAGCAAGTACTTTTTTAGTTCTAAGATGTACAAGCTTTATACTGTAACAAGATAAGGGCTGAAGCAAATTTAGGTTAATATAATGTGATCTCAAGCTGCTGTGTATTGGTGGAGTGCAGAGGTGTATGGATATATATGTAGAATGAAGATATTAATTTCCCTAATTTTTACAACATAGATGCCTAGATTAATGTCCTTGGTTTAAGTTGTAGACACGTTTTTTTTAAGCAAACAAGCTTGCAAAATAAGACAAAATTATGAAGTGTGGGAAATTGTAGCTTTCTTGCATCTACAAAAGCATTAGATTTTTTTTCATTAGCAAATGCTGTCACAGCTGGAGATAAATTTGTAGGTACAGGCAGTTGGCAAGAGGAAGTCTGTACACTGTGTTTAGACTGACATTTATAGAGTCTTTCATGAACTTCCAGTGTTGTTAGCAGTTTTTTCTCATTGCTGGCTACTTTTAATTGAAGAAGAGAGGTCTACAGGTGCAAGCACATAATCTTGAGAGCTCTGAGCACCCTGTGCTGAGAAAAATAAAACATTTAAAAGGAAAAGTGGCAAGCAGTTCAGTGAAGAAGAAACAGATTAAAACTGTTGGAAGTAAATAAGAAGCAGCAGCCTCCCCAGCAGTCTTGTACTTTAATGTATTTTAACCTAACACAGCACAACTTATAGTTTACTTACTTAAAGGTAGCCAGTGTACGTTTTCTTAGGGCAAAAAGGTAATGTGCATTGAAGGCATGCAAACTGTTTTTCACATCTAGCAGAGGAAGAGAGACAATAAAAGAAGACAGTGATCAGCGTAACTGGGAGCATGCAATTTACTATACGCTTTAGCATGGGTAACCTTCATTTTAGACTATGTATTGTCTGTGGGGACAGCCATCAATTTGGGACAACTGCTCCTATCTGGACAGGTAAACGTCATTTCTCGGAATGTACACAGTTTTGTGTTTTTTCCAAGTTAAAAGGAGAAAGGGGGTTCAGAAAATGTATTTAATCTTTTGTTTGTATTTTTCATTGATTCAAAACATCTTGAAAAATGTAACATAGGTTCAAATCGAGATGAGATGCAGCAGCTGCATAAAAGATCAGCCCACTCCAAACACTGGTATGTGCATGTAAGCCAAGAGAGGTGTCATGTATAATACGTGAAAGTAATAGCTTTCTATCATAATACCTACTCTGTCCACATTATCAAGGAATGTAAATGGCCTTACAGGTATAGACAAAAGGCAGACAGTATTCAATTATATTATAAAATGTAGGGTGCAAATAGTAATGTTGCAGGAGACATAGCTGGATAGAAAGAGCATCTGAATTTGACAAAGAAAAGATGTGGGATAGACATCCAGCAGACAATCAGGAACAAGGGAAAAGGGAAGTAACAATACTAATTGCTAGAGGGGTTCAAATAATGATAGGAGAGAAATAAGACAATGGTGCATTTGTGGCAGTAAGGGGATATTGGCAAGAGAAGGGAATTATACTGTCACATTATTTACATTCCAAAAAAATTGTTGTTATGGACCTTTAAAAATTGGGAGACATAATCAGCTTTGATGCAATACAAGAGCTATTTCAGATTATGCACAAAAAAAGAGCTAAGATAAAGGTGCAGCATTATCAAGTAGAAACATGATATGCTGGTGCTTTCCTTATTACCTTTTAAAAAGAGAGGAATTTAAGGACTGGGTAGTGGACATCCTATGAGAGTAGTTAAGGAAGCTAGAAATTTCATCAGCAGACAGCCAATTAAGCAGGATAAAATAAAAATGGAGTTTAAAAAGAGCGTAGGAATAAATGAGAAATATATGTGAAAGAAGTAACATGAATTTTATAAAGGTGCTAACAAAAGGTTACAGTGTTGCAAAACATGAGGAACAACAACTTTGGAGTGCTTAAGGGAAAAACAAGGAATTTCACAGATAATATTCAGGAGTTTAGAAATATTGCCATTGAGCAACTATTTCTGATAACTCCACAGCACAAAACCTTTAAGCACAATTACTTGGAGAACAGAAAGTAAAAAAGCCTGTCACCAAACTTAGTTAGCCAATGACAAGAAAAATATCCACAGATCCAATAGAGCTATTAACGATACTTTAGAAAGATTATGAAAATTAGTATAAAGCATAGGAATGTGGAAACCAAGAAAAGGCATAAGTGGAAATATTTATAAAAAACTTAATTATGTGAAGGTAAGAGGAAGATGAGGCTCAACAACTAATACAAAACTGGACTTCCAAGATGGCTACACATTGAGCAACAGCTTAATTCTAGCACTCCCCGTGTCAAAACAGAAACGTAGCAGAGAAAGCCAGGGACCTAAATTTCTTGGTAAATTTCAAAATTTCAGTGACTGGCTAGTAAGTGTGCTGCCTAGATGCCAGGTAAAAAGAAATAAAGAGGACCCGAAGAAAAATCAATTACAAAAGGTAGCAAAAAACACTGACGGTGAAAAGTAAAGCAGTTGCTCAGCAAAAAGCAGTGCAAGCTCCAGACATGACTTCCAGTAACCTAGAGGAAAGTATAAAGCAACTGCACACACACCTGATTAAAATAAACAAAACACTGATGGAGTACATCAACTCAAACAATAAAAGGCTGGAAAAATGGAAGAAGCTTTAAACAGATATTCAGATAAGGTGATAAAACTGAAAAACTCAGAGGTAGAAATCAAGAAAAGACTGGCTGAATATGAGACTGCACAATGAGAGATGTTTCAAAAAATAACAGAATTAGAGGACAGAGCACATAGGGAAAACCTGAGATTTTCTGTTGTATCAGAGCAGCTGAAAGCAGAAATAAGCAACTGGACTGGTATTTCACAACAGGAATTGTTAACTGAAAGTGCATACTGTGTGTATGCTCCAAACCTGGCTATGAAAGCAACCTAGACCTTTAATAGCAAAGATGTAATCTTACCAGCAGAAGGAGTTGATTCTGACAAAACTATGGCAGAAGGACAAAGTACTAAAATGGGAATGACTACTCATTGTACACCAGTCACAACAGGAGTACATTTATTTCATTATTCAGGAACTATGGTGGATATTCCAACTGCTATACCCAGCTATTTTCAAAATATTTTCTCTGGAGAGAAAAAAATTATTTTTTGATGAAGTACATGCCAAAGAAGAAATACAAAAGTTTGTCCAGCAAAAAGTGAGCTGTGAAACAGAAGGTAATCCTGCTTATTGTTCTTCTGGTAATAAAGACCACAGAAAGACTGTGCCAGTGAAACCTTTTCAAATGTTTCAATGGAAAATGCACGTCGGAAGAAAAAAAAAAATCACAAGAGTTGACTAGAAGAATCAAGAGTATGGTGGAAATGAAGCACAGACAGGATATGGGAGATTGAGATGAACAAGAGTAAATCCAGTAACTTGGAAACTGACCAATGTGGGATTACAAAGTAATAATTATATTTGTGAAACATGACAGAACAAGAAACTCCAGAAAAAAGAAGTTATATACTTACCAGAATGTTCCATGTTTGTAGTCCATCTCACTTGTATTCTTGCTGGATGGGTTCGGAGCCAATATTCAGCTCCGACTTGGCTGATACTAAAGCTCAAGAGCTTTTACTGGCTCAAGGCTAGCCCCTATCCCATGGTGCCTCATGGCAATTCCCCAGATCAGGTAAGAATATGAAAGGAGCTGTATAAATACAGCAAAGGATTAGAAATATAATCCATTCCAGGTAGACCATAAAGAACAATGCCAGGCAGCACCAAAAAGGGGTCCACCAGATCCCCCAGAAACAGGAAGGGGGTTGAAGGGAGGGATGCAAGAATATAGGAGATGGACTACAAACATGGAACATTATAGTAAGTACATAACTTCTTTATGTTATGTAGTCCTATCTCACTGTAATTCTTGCTGGATGGGACAGCGTCTCTAGCACCTTTATCCCAGGTGGCTCAAGCAAAGAGACTCTTCAGCACAGTGGACCCAAAAGATGATCTGTCCCGGGAGGCCAAATCCAATTTGTAATTTGCCCAAGTAGCTGCTGCACAAATAGTATCAATTGGGAGTCTATATCTAAAGGCACATGAAGAAGCTATAGCCCTAGTAGAGTGACCTTTAGCTTTGACAGGTAATTGTCTACCAGCTTGTTGATAAGCAAACGATATGCAATCCAAAAGCCATTTCTAAAGAGTAACTTTTGTCAGAAAAGGAAACAAAAAGTTGATCAGATTTCCTGAATTCTTAGTCCTGTGTATATAAAACCTGAGTATTCTGTGGACATCTAGCTGGTGTAGTCTATACTCTGATTTATTAGAGTGGTTTGGAAAAAACACACGTAGCTCAATGGTAGTATTCAGATTGTGCTCGGAGCATACTTTAGGAAGAAAGGAAGGGTTTGTCCTGAGAGAGACCCTATCCTTGTGAAAAATAATGTAAGGAGGTCGAATAGCTAGAGCTTGTAGTTCTGAAACTCTCCTAGCAGATGCTATGTCTTCCAAGAACAAGGTTTTCCATGATAATAACTTTAAGTCTGATGACGAGGATGGCTCAAAGGGTGCAGACATCAAAGATGAGAGGACAAAGTTTAAGTCCCAGGGTTCTAATGGTTGTTTTAATGGGGGTCTAAGAAGAAGAACTCCTTTTAAGAAAGCTTTACACAGGGAGTGCTGCATGATTGGATTTCCCATGAAACCAAAATGTAAATTGAAAATGGCAGCTAATTGAACTCTAACTGCAGCGGCTGCCGCTCCTTCATGAAAAATCGTTGTTAGGAAGAATAAAATGGATTCTAAAGGAGCAGTATATGGATCTAAGCCCCGATTTGTAGCCCAAGGGAAAACCTTTTCCATTTGCTAGAATACAGTTTTTGAGTGGAAGGTTTATGAGATGAAATTAGGATGTGTTTGACTGCTGGGGATAAGGGAATAAACCTGGCTATTTATGGAATTGGAGCAGCCATGCTGTCAATTTGAGGGTGTGGGTGGAGGGATGGAACTGTCCCGATTGATGAATCAGGAGCTCTGGAGATGGGTCCAGGATCCATGGTTCCTCCAAGAGGTAGGGCCATAGGAAAAGAAACCAAACTTGTTGAGGCAAGTAAGGAGCAATGAGGATCAAGGAACTCCTCAACTGTCTTGCTTTCTGTATTACTTTGGGAATGAGTGGAAAAGGAGGAAAGGCATAAAGAAGAAGTCCCAGAGGCCAATCATAAACTAGAGCATCCCTGGGTGATATGTCCGGATGGCTGATCCCATTTGTGAAAGATCTCTTTCACAACCATTGGATTCAGGGACCACTCGTGAGGCATCAGAATTGCTCGGCTGAGTTTGTCCGCTATTCCCCGGGATATGCGTTGCTATCAGGAAGCGTTGAGTATCCATCGCCCATCTCCAAACTCTTAAGGCCTCTCTGCAAAGCGGGCAAAACTTGGTTCCCCCCTACTTGTTTATGTACCACACAACAGATATGTTGTCTGATTGAATCGCAATTGTCCCGGTGGGAAGGGAGCTGTGAAGTGCTTGCAATGCATATAGCACCACTCTCATCTCCATAAAATTGACGTGTAAGTGGTTCTCGTGGTTCTGCCAAGTACCTTGGACTGTCATTCCCAAATAATGCCCCCCCACCCTATCTGGGAAGCATCCGTGGTCAAAACTGCTTTCTCTTGGAGAGGAACAAGTGGGCAACCTAGGACAAGTTGTTTTGTGTGTAACCACCATGTCAGATCTCTTTTGCATGCGTTTGTTATTAATATCTGATGAGACAATGGAAGGTCTTGCATCGACCATTGTGCAAATAGCATCCATTGGAGAATCCTCATATGTAGGCGAGCAAGAGAAACTAATAAGATGGCAGAAGCCATAGTCCCTAGGACTTGAAGGACTATTCTGGCCTGGACTCTCTGTTTGTTTAGTAAGGATCTGACCTGACTGCATAGAGAATCCACTCTTTCCTGTGTTAGCTTTACTGACATGGTGGCTGTATCTATTTCTGAGCCTAGATATACAATATGCTGCAAGGGAGATAAGACTGACATTTGCAAGTTGACAGTGATGCCTATGCTGGCGCACAAGCATAGAGTCTCGTCCCTGGTCCTTATGAGTTGATGCTTGGTGGTAGCAGTGAAAAGCCAGTCATTTAGGTACAGAAACACCTGGAATCCTTGACATCTCAGGTGCCATGCATTTGGTAAACACTCTAGGGGCTGTAGTGAGGACATAGGGCAGTGTTCTGAACTGAAAATGACTGGCTCCCAGCCGGAAGCGCGTCTCCTGGAGCGCCTGTCCATTTTGATGTGGTACTACGCATCCTGGAGATCAATTGAGCGCATCCAGTTGTCTTTCCTGATAAAGGGAAATATCGACTGTAGAGTGACCATTCGGAACTTTGATTTTCTTACATGCTTGTTGAGCCTGCTGAGATCTAGAATTGATCTCCAGCCCCCTGTCTTTTTTGGAACTAAAAAGAATCAAGAATAAGTTCCGGATCCTACTTGTTCTGCGGGGACTTCCTGGATGACTCTTTTTTGCAGCAACGAGATGACTTCTGATGTTGCACGGTCTAGCTGGATGGGTGGTATGTCTGGAAGAGACCGGTTTGTTGGGGTTCGGAAATAAAGGGAATCGGGCAACCTCTGGATATTATTGTGTGTAGCCACTGATCATGAGCGATAGTTAGCCAGACGCTTGGATACAGCGATATATGACCCCCGACTGCCTCCAGAGACGGACAGTCAGGCAACCCCACAGGGTCAATGGAAGGAACGATCAGAGAAAGCTTCTCTGTCTCCCTGATGTTGTGGACCTCCTCTGCCGCGAGGGCGGTGTCTTCCATTATATCCTCCCCCTCTGCCCCTGGGGAAGGGTTGAACTTGTGCCTGAGGAAAACCGTTTTAGGATTTGCGTGCCACATTTTCCCTCCTGTATTACCCTTGGGTAGGGTCTGGATGGGAGAGAGAAATGGACTCCAACAGCAGATAAGGTTTTTCCTTCCAGCTCGCACCTAGTCAAAGTCTCTTTCACTTGGGGTCCAAAAAGAGATGAACCATCAAAGGGAACATTAGTGAAGGAAGACTTGAAGAATTCTGTAAAATTACAAAGACGCATCCACGAATATCTCCTGAGGGGTATTCTTGCTGTGGCTGCCCTTCTCGCTCCATCTGCTGCATATGAGATCAGCCTCATGAAAGAGTTAGCTATGGAAGTTAGGGTGGAAAGCTGCGCAGGAACCTTGTCCATGGAACCCTTGTCCATGGAACCCGGAGCTACTGAACCCTGGATCTCCTAACTCTTTCAGGAGATCCCTCTGAAGACGAGTAAAATGAGTCAGGTAATTCAGCGATCTTAATGTATATGCCGCTGAAGAAAAAGTACGCTTCCTGTACCTATCCATCGTCCTGGACTCCTTGTTAGGAGGATGGATATTAGAAGACGTTTCAGATAATTCCTTCTTGGTGGCCGCTGCTACCACCATAACATCAAATGGAACTCCCTTACTAAGGAAAGACTTGTCCTCAGGTGCTGTCATAAATTTGTTTGGCCTCCTCGGGACGGCTTCCACTGAATCTGGAGAAGTCCATGCTTTCCGTGATATGACCCCCAAAAGTTGGTCATAAGGCGGTGTCACGCAAGAGGTGGAAGGTTGGGAGCCAAAAACCTCAAGATACACTGATTCATCCTCAGTAGGGTTAGAGATCTTTCTAATCACCCCTCTGTCTAAGGATTTCCAGGATGTCAGAGAAGGAGACATCTTCAAAGGGGGATCTAGGGGACCCTTCTGATTTCCTCTAAATCAGTGTCTGACATGACAGACTCAGGGGAGTCGACATGTTTCTTCTTACATAACGTCTTCCGAGGGAGCTCTCCAGTGGGATCATCTGGAGAGGTCTCGGAAGAGGGGGCACCTCCAATGGGGGCTACTTGGGCCTCTGGTTCCCTACGCTGTGGGGGTGGTGAGGGGGAAGAGGTTGCTGCCTGCTGCTGGTGGGACACAGGTTCCAAAGGAATGGCTTTGGTAAAGGATAAAGCCTTCTCTATAGCTTCAAAAGCCTCCACCCCCCACTCCGAAGAAGACCTCCGCTCCAAGGGGGTGGATGGTTGACTCCTAGCAAGAGGGAATGGCTCCGAAGCAGAAGTGGGAGCCGAGCTGAGTAGAGCCAAGCCTCCAAGAGGGAGGGTCGGTTCCGACGATAACCCCGGGTACCTGTCCCCCTCAGAGTCGACACAAGAGCGTCGGCTCCCAGAACCCTCGGCTCCACACTGAGCCATCAAGGATAGAGTAATTGGCTCTGAGGAAACAGATTGAATTCACGGAGCTGAAGGGTCGAAGACAGAGTAACCTGATGAAATAGGCTCTGAGAGCGAAGCAGTCGGAGGAGGAATAGTGATCGGTAAGGGGGTCGGCTCTGAGACCTTTGGGTCTGGAGGGGTCAATTTTCTAGCCAGAGCTGGATCCGAATGCAGCCTCTTCACCACCCTCTCGATGTCCTCATATGACAGGGTCTTGGAGGATTTGGTGGAGACCAAAGGAGACCTCCTTCTCTCCAAAATAGGAGATTTCAAAGTAGGCGATACAGTCTCGATGTCGGGCAAAATCATCTGTACCAAAGACCATCTCGGAACCTATGAAATCGACTGCACCGAAGATGAAGCAGAGTTGGAACCGGAACTCCTTGGTTCCAACGCTTTAGACTTTTTGGTAGGCTCCGAAGTCGGGGCTGATGATTTTCTCTTTGAAGATTTTGGAGCTGCCTGACCAAGTTCCAGCTGTTCCTGGAAGGAGCTGCTCATGAGACCATTGTCAATAAGTTTTCTCTTCCTTTCGTTCAACACTTTTGTACTAAAAGTGTGACAGAAGGTGCAGGGTTCCTGTAAATGGGATTCACCAAGACAATATACACAACTGGTGTGGTTGTCTGTAAGAGACATTTTCTGCGCACACCTGTCACATTTTTGAACCCCGAAGGGCGATGATCCTTGTGATCCTTATCTTTATCTTTAGACATTAAGACAAAGGAAAATAACAGTTTACAACAATAAAGGTGTAAAGAGAAGAAAAGTTTTTGTTTTTTTGTTTTTTTAGCGGTCACACACACACAGGGAGGAAAGGCCCTCTAACTTATATGGGCACTATGACCCTCTAACTTAACTTAAATGGGCTGTACAGTCCAAAGAGGGAAATAGGGGTTGAAAACTTTCAAAAAACAGTCACACAAGAAAGAAGAAACTATCAAAATATATATCTGATAGGAAAAAGGTAGAAAAGAACAAACATATATAGTAAAAAATCATTTTACTTAGCCAATGAGCCAGTAAGACACAACTTCAAAGCCTTTGTGGCAAATGAGATCTGGGGAATTGCCATAAGGCACCATGGGATAGGGGCTAGCCTCAAGCCAGAAAAAGCTCTTGAGCTTTAGTATCAGCCGAGTCAGAGCCAAATATTGGCTCCGAACCCATCCAGCAAGAATTACGGTGAGATAGGACTACATAACATTATTGGACTTTGTTAAACTTGTGGGGGACTCTAAAGCATATGACCTAGTTCATGTCATTAATGCTCAGAAAATACTCAGGATATGGGGAAGTTAAGGGAGAAAGTTAACTGCAAGTAAAACAATTTTTTTCCTAATGGCACTATTTGAATGGTGCATCATTTTCTTTGCATGCTATAAAGTTAAGTCTTTCCAGTTATTTTTAAGTGTAATTGGGGATACTGAAGCAAATAGGTGCTCCTGTTTTTTTTTTTTTTTTTAATTCTCCCTTCTCCTCTCTTTCAGCTTGTTTAGCTTTAAGAAATGTAGGCACTGCAATGTAAAAAAAGAGAAAGAAAAATCTGGTTAAAAGAGCATGACAAAAAATATAATGTGCTTTTCCTCATTCTTGCATGGGAGAGTGACTGGGTTAAGGCCCTTAACTTAATCTAGTAGCAAGTTTTAAGAGAAAGCAAATAAGTGAAAAGGAATACTGAATAAATGTATGCTTGGCAGTTTTGTGTCTGGTTCTCATATCTCTAGGAGACAATTTGATGAAGACAAATGGCTTGGAGAAAATGGTTTCTCAAATGCATTAAGTGTTTTTCCAGACTGACAGAGCTATAAAGATAAAGTCAGACAGCACTTGGTAGAAGCATAAGCAGTTCTATGAGTCTTAGCATGAATAACCTTTCTAACAAGTTATCTCATGTCTATGTGTGTGGCTGTCAATCTGGAACATTTGTTTTTATTAGGATGGTAAAATTTCAATAATTGAATATGTACATAGTTTTTTGTGCATTATGTTAATAGATTGTAGGGGTACTGGGGGGGTTTTTTTTTTTTTTTTGCTTGCAGGATTTCAATAAAATACAAAGTTTTGTAAGATGCAACACAGGCACAAATGGATATGAGAAGAAATAACTGTATACAAGATTAATCTAACAAACAGTATATGTATGTAACACACAAGCTGGAACTAGACAGTTAACAAAAAAGTTTTTATACATAAAAAGGTGGGAATAATACATTTCCAGGACAATGAGGTATTCTGTAATGTCCTTAAATGTCAATGGTCTCGCAGATAAACACAAAAAGGAATAAGTAGTGAACTATATAAAAAATGTAGAGTGCAAATAGCTATGTTACAGGAAACACACTTGGAAATAAATGAATATGCAAATTTGATAATGAAATGTTTTCAGGATGGTTATTCAGAGGAATACCTGGGGCAAAGGAAAAGGTAATACTTATAATTGCAAGAGGAGCTCCAATAGAAATAGAAGAGGATAAAATATAATAATGGTAGATTTCTAGTACTAATGGGTTACTGGCAAAGGAGGGCGATTACACTGGCACGTACTTATATTCCACCAATATCTGCTATAATGGGCCTTAAGAAAATTCTGGGAGAAATAATCAGCTTTCAGCAAGGAATATTACTTAAAAGTGGGGACTGGAATTTGATCTGCAACAGTGAATGTGTGTCTTGGGGGCCCAGAATGGAAAATAGAACAAAGAAGGTAGATTTGTGAAGAAATTTATGAAAATATTTGGCATGGAAGATGTGAATTCAGTAGTAGGAGTTCAGAGTGCATTTACATATTATTTCCCAAGATACAAAAAAAACTGGGCTAGGGTAGACAGACTTTTCATTTCACAGGAATATATGCATTTAATTGAAGGTCTTGATACACACCCAATAACTATTTCAGATCGTGCGCCAATAATAACCAAAATAAAAACAAAGGGTAATGAAATAAAACAATACATTATCACTTTCCACGTATCTGTTGAAAAAGAGAGGAATGGGTAGTGGAAATTATTCAGGTGCTATTAGAGAAGATAGAAATTTATTCTGAAAATATAGCTAGGGAGGGTGATAAAGTGGAGTTTGAAAACAGGGCATATATAAAAGAAAGGGAAATATGGTTAAGAAGTAACAAGAATTACTTAGAGGGACTGACAAAGGTTAAAGTATTGCAAAATAGGTAAAATCCTACAGAACAAGAGGAGGAGCAACTGCAGAATGCTAAACAGAAAATAAGGGATTACCTCAATAATATGCATGTGCTTGGAAAGCCTGCTGTTAAGCAACAGTTTTTTGATAATAACTGTGACACCTCAACATTGGCCCAGTAATCAAGGAGCCTCAATCCTCACCACTGGCAACAGTGCAGAATGTACAGACTGGAAGGATGACAAGTACACACACAGTAAAGTGCAATTTGTCTTAAGAGCACACAGAGACCTCTAGGGCTGGTTTCTCCCTCTTTCTCCATAAGACTCCCCAGTGACACAGCTATAATGGTTGAGTTCTCAGCAGAGTGGCCAAACCATGACTTCCAGCACCCTCTCTTTGCAACCAGTGCTTTGTGTTCCTGCCCAGTTATCTGACGCACACAAACTACACACCTGGGAAAAGCTGGCACGGGGTTACTAGCTATGCCTCCTTCTACGCAGACTATAAGGTAGTTTTCACTGCCACGAAAGTACAGTTTTGTACCTACCATAAATGTAGATGTTCGAGTGTTCACCCTGCTGCAGTCATCACACTTGGGGTTATCCTGTCGTCAGGCGGTCCCGCAGTCAGCCGGATTTCCAAAGGCTTTGTCAGACGTCGGTTGCTGTTGCCTCATCCCTGACGTCAATGCACCAGGGGTACATATATAGCAACCGACGCCATTTTCTTCAGTTTTTCTTGCCCCAGATGTCAGGTGCCCCCAAAAAGGTGATCCAAATTAGTACCAAATGGTGTGTACACTGTACAAACACAGAATCCCTTCAGCTATAAGCAAATACATCAGTAAGGCATAGCAGAGATTTAGTCAGTAGATCAGAGGGGTTGGAGGGAGGATAACCTGGACTGCAGCAGGGTGAACACTCGAACATCTACATTTATGGTAGGTACAAAACTGTACTATGTTCATTGTGTTACCCTGCTGCAGTCATCACACTTGGGTTGAGTCCCAAAGTTAAGGTAGGGTGGAGGTATTATAGAGGGTTAGTGGAGGCAATTAGGCCCTGCAGAACTGCAGTGGCGAAGCCCGCCCTGGACTTAGAATAAAGAGGTAACTGATAGTATTTGGTGAAGGTGTGTACAGAACTCCAAGTTGCAGCTTCTAAAATTTCCTTGGTAGGAACCCCCCTGAGAAAGGCTGTAGAGGTAGCTGTTGCCCTGGAAGAGTGGGATCTAATGGTAGGAGGAACTGGTTTCCCATGATGGGTATAACAGAACCGAATGCAATGGCCTATCCATTTAGAAATGGTTTGCTTGGATATGGCCCTCCCTTGAGAAGCTGTAGTGTAGGATACAAAGAGCTGGTCAGTTTTTTCTGAAAGCCTTAGTTTTATCCAAGTAGTAACGAAGTTGCCTGTGAATGTCCAAGGAATGCAGGAGTCTCTCACCCTTGTTCTGTGGATTGGGGAAGAAAGTGGGTAGGTGGATGGTTTGATTTAAAGCTACACTGGAAACCACCTTAGGCATGAAGGAAGGATTAGTTCGTAGAGAAACTCTGTCTTGATGAAAAATGAGGAAAGGTTCCACTGCCATAAGTGCCTGTAATTCTGAGATTCTCCTAGTAGAAGTTATTGCCAGGAGCAGGGCAGTCTTCCAAGATAGGAACTGAAGGTCTGCAGAGAAAGCTGGTTCAAAGGGAGGTAGCGTTAGTTTTTCCAGAACAAAGTTGAGGTCCCATGTTGGTGTAGGAGCTCTTCTAGGTGGTCTAATGTTTTTTGCCCCTCTGAGGAACTGCCTTAGAAGAGGATTTGAAAATAAAGGTGGATCCGTGTCGTAGTGAGCTGAAATAGCTGAAGCATGGATTTTAATTGAGGAGAAGGAAAGTCCTTTGTGCAACATCTCAGCTAAATACTGCAGAATGTGAGGCATATGAGGCTGAGTTGCGTCTTGGCCTTTAGCTTGGTTCCAAGCAGAAAACCTTTTCCATTTGTCCAAGTAAGCCTTCCTGGTGCTTGGCCTCCTGGCTTCCAGAATAACATCCAGAACTGCTTGTGAAAGAGGGGCTGGTTGGATGCTTAATTGATTTTCCATTCAGCCAGGTTTAAGGTTTTGAGCTGGCTGTGTAGTATCTGTTTGTTTTGCTGCGTGAGCAAGTGGGGTATTTGAGGCAATATCCATGGTGGGCTGTGAGCCAGTGCTGACGTGGCCAGTCTGGAGCTATGAGAATCAGTTGAGGTTTCTCTTTTTTGACCTTCAAAAGAACCTTTGTGAGAAGATGTAACGGAGAAAAGGCATATGCTGTCAGGTTTCCAACTGAAGGAGAGAGCGTCCATTTTCCAAGCTTGATGGTGGAATGTCCTTGTACAAAATTTTGTCAGTTGGTAGTTTTGAGGACTGGCAAACAGGTCTATATTTGGAAGGCCCCATTTTTGAGTTATTATTGTAAATATTTGTGGGTCTAGTTTCCACTCGTGGGGATCTTTGATGGTTCTGCTTAGGTCGTCTGCCAATGTGTTTTTCTGTCCTGGCAGGAATTGAGCTTGTAACTGGACTTGGTAGGCCAGAGCTGTGTTCCATAAGATTATTGCTTGCCTGCAAAGAGGGTAGGAATGTGTGCCCCCTTGTTTATGTACCACATTACTGTGGTGTTGTCCATCTTTATTGTAAGTTGTCCTGGCTGTAGTAGATCTTTGAAGGATGTCAGAGCTTTCTGTACAGCTAGCATCTCTTTTTGCTTTATGTGCAGTTTTCTTTGTTCTGCAGTCCATAGACCTTGAATGCATTGCCCTGCCATATGTGCCCCCCAGGCATAGTCTGAAGCATCTGTTGTGATAGTTTGCCTTTTTGGGGGCAAGGTGAAAGGCTGACCCTTGTTGAGGTGACATGCCTGTGCCCACCATAGAAATTCCTGTTGAAGGCAGGGAATGAGAGATATCACTGTGTCCAAGCTGTGGCTGTGTTGAGACCATACGCTTTTTAGGTACCACTATAATTTCCTCGTATGCAGTTTTGCAAATGGTATTATCAGAATGCAAGATGCCATGAAGCCCAAAGCCTGCAGAATTTTTCTTGCAGTTAATTGGGTCTTTGTTGCCATTGTCTTGAAATATTTAGTCAGTTGTAGTTGCTTGTCTGGTGTAAGATAAGCCTTCTGGGCCGTTGTGTCCAAGCTGGCACCCAGGAATGTCATTTTTTGTAAGGGTACTAGTTTTTACTTCTTTTCGTTTACTGTGTACCCCAGACAATTTAGTAGATGCTTCACAAAAGCCAGATGATGTAAGAGAATGTCTTTTCTTTCTGCTTGGATGAGGCAGTCGTCCAGGTATGGATATATTTGAATTCCTCTTTGTCTGCAGTATGCAATTACTGGTGCCAGGCATTTTGTGAAAACTCTGGGCGCAGTAGATAAGCCAAAGGGCAGTGCAGAAAATTGATAATGGGTTGAACCTGCAATGAAACGGAGGTATCTTCTGCAACTTTGTCTGATAGGGACATGCAGGTATGCCTCCTTGAGTTCCAACCTTACCAGCCATGCTTCCTTGCCCAACATGGGAAGTAGCTGCTGTAGAGTTAGCATATTGAATTTGGGAACTTGTAAGTAAGTGTTTAGAATTGAAAGGTCAAGAATTGGTCTCCAAGCATTGTCCTTTCTGGTTACTAGAAAGAGCCTTGAGTAAAATCCTTGGCCTTGCTTGAGTTGGTACCCGTTGAATGGCTCTCATGGCCATGAGAGCTGTAACTTGTTTTTGAGCCTCTGCCCTTTGATTTAGTGGCAGGTTTGGCATTCCTCTTTTTATTGGCAAGGTGTGAAAGTGGATTCTGTATCCTCGTAAAATTATGTCTAGGACCCATTTGTCCTTTGTGACCATGTGCCAGTTGTCTGCAAATAGTGCTAGTTTTCCCCCCAAAGGGGCTGACAAAAGAGCTTTGTTTGGCCAGCTGAGGTGCAAGTCATTGAGTTTGCCTTCTGGTGGGTTGAGACCTGTCTTCTCCTCCCCTCTGGGTTGGAGTGCCCCATTGGCGAGGTTTATACTGGGCTTGTGGTTGTCCTCTGCCCCTTGGGCACCTGTATTTACCCCTCTGAGGTCTGTCATTGGCTGGAAAGGACCAATTTTTTGTTGGCCAGTTTCTGCTGAAGCGAGGGGGTTGTATTTGTAGGAAATCTTTGACTGTCTGCATTGATTTCGCCTTATCTTCCATTTTCTTTAAAACTTCTTCTACTTTAAACTCCAAAAAGAACATCCTGTTGTAAGGGAGCATCTAGTAGTTTTGCTTTAACATGATCAGGCAGACTTTGTTCCTTTAACCAGGCATGCCTACGTATAACTGATCCAGTGACAGCTGCTCTGCAGGAGGCCTGTAAAGAATCAAACCCACATTGTAAGGTATGTTTGCCCACCTGCTTGGTGGCGTGCAACAAATCCTGTACTTCTTTCAATTCAGATTGTTGGGGGAGGAAGGTTATCTTTTGTTTTAACTTAGAGATCAGAAATTGCTGATACTTAAGCATATGAAGTTGACAATTTAGTGCACTCATAGCTAAAGTGGCTGAGGTGTAAACCTTTTCCCCCCACCTGTTTAGTGCTCTTGAATCCCTTTCAGAAGGTACTGGATTTTTAGCCATGGAAGCCTTAGCATCCTTGGGACCCTGGGAGATAGTCTCTGGGTCAGCTACTGGGCTTTTATAAAGGAATTTGTGGGAATCAGGTACTCTGTAGTATCTGTCAGGCTTGGCCGGAGCAGGAGGTAGAGAGTCTGGGTTGAAACTGGATTCGAAATAGACATCATCCACAATGTCCAAAACAGGAGGGATGGCTAAAAGTCTGTGTTGGGGGAGTAAAAGAAAATCTCTGAGCCTTTTCTTGGAATCAGAGTAATTCTGACCTTCCCAGTGAAAATGTTCCCTCATAGTGTAAGTTTCCCCAAAAGAGTAGTCTTCAGGGGGGGAAGCTGAGGGAATAGAGTCCTCAGCATCAGAATCTTCATAAGGAGAGAAGGAATAGTCTTGGTCCTCAGAGGAATCCGAAGAAACAGACAGTTGCTCACAGGAAGCAGAATCTTCCTCTTGTCTTGGCCTTTTGTCAGGAGGAGGCTGAGAACCCCTGATAAGAGAAATCAAATCTTCAGCCATTTTTGAGCATCTGTTTCTTAGGTATAGGGCCTTGAACAGGAGACTGAAGTGTAGTCTTTTTAGATTTAGAAGGAGTCTTCGACTTAGAAAACATTTTGACTGTAAGAGTCGCCGGTCTGAAAACGCCTTCAGAAACCGATGGTGTTTCAGAAGCAACGACGTCCTTGGAAGGTAAATCGTCAGAAGGGCCTGAAGTAAAAGGCTGTGTCGGCCTAGTACATTCTGCCAAAATATCCGTAGCGGTCTCGGGTTCCAGAACTGCGGTAGTCAGGGGCTGCATCGGAGCCTCACTGATAACCGGAGAACCGGAGACCAGATCAACCGAGGCCTCGGAATCGGGCTTAGGCCTGGGCTGTCGGTCCTTGTCCCTGAGCTTTTTGTGCACGCCGGTAGTCGGTTGCTCCGACGGCATGTTATAGTTCAATTTTCTACCAAAATAATGCCGTGCGAAATCAAATCGTCTTTTAATAGTATGCTTATTAAATCTAGCACAAAAATGACAAGAAGTGACGTCGTGATCAGGGCCTAGGCAAGGTATGCAATAAGAATGAAAATCCTTATGAGGTATTTGCTTCCCATAAGAAATACAATTGTTAACTTTTTGTGACATCGGTCTGAGGCAAGAAAAGTTTCCCCAACGGGGTACTTAGCTTTATAGAAGACTTCGGTCTGAAATTCGAATTCGACAATCTCAGGAGTCGGCCAACCGGCACTTGTGAACTACTTCTGCTTTGGGCACCGCGCGGCAAGAAAGACTGGAGAAAATGGCGTTGGTTGCTATATATGTACCCCTGGCGCACTGACATTAGGGATGAGGCGACAGCAACCGATGTCGGACCAAGACTTTGGAAATCCGGCTGACTGCGGGACCGCCTGACGACAGGATAACCCCAAGTGTGATGACTGCAGCAGGGTAACACGATGAACATCCACTACTTATCAGCTACTTTAAGGCCCAGAGCAAAGGGTGTCCAATCTTACTGTATAATGTTACTATCAATACAAATGGTAGTTTGACCAAGGGCAAGGCTATTAGGAGTGGCCTGTACAGTGTCACCAAATAAACATGCAAGTACTCTAAGAGCTTAAATATGTCTAGACAGACCAGCCAAAATTTAAAGGTTTAAATATATTTAATAACAGATAATAAAAGAACTAAACAATACTAAATATGTATGTACACTGATACCATAGTTCAAAATCACAGGAAATATTTAAAACAACATTGCAGGATAGTCTCAAATACATACAGAAAACATCTAGGTTATACTTCACTATATTCCTAACTGAAATCTAAGCGAAATTACTGTACCCTAGATAACTTTACTTACTTACAGCAAGGCAAGCGCAGATGTGGTGAGTGGATGTTTCCAGCTGATGATGTTAGGTCAAAGACAAAATACAAAATGCCCAGTCACACTCTAGGAGCTCTTAAATTAATATAAAATATTACTGCTAGGATACTTGCAGCATGACATCACTTTCTGTCACCTGACTTCAGTTCCCATGCTCAACAACCCTTGCTAGAAACTGCTAGCATTCAGCATCTCCCTGTGAAAATATATAGCCTTCAAATGTTTGCAAATCCTGGAAATCATAAAACAATAAAACACTTCTACATCTCAGGCCTAGTAATTATCTCTCTTTGAAGGCAATACATAGAGTCCCTTGGTGTAGACATCCTGACTCCTGTTGACTGAAAATGAAAGATTAACATCTCTTGTTTACGGCCCAGCAATACAGTACTTTAATCTCAAACAGTCTTAAGTTTTGCAAGTTAATCTCCTGTTAAAATACAAGCATTTAAACAATTACAATAGTGTATAAAAAATCTTTTCAGCACACGTCTATAAATTATGACATACAGTTCTAATACATTTGTAAAACAGGCATATGAATCATGTTACTATAAACAAATGACACAACCATTTTACAAAATTCCAGACAGCTGGGCTGGCAGTATCTCCTTTTGTTACATTTATATATAAATCATATTAATATTCAAAATGACATACAATTATTTACAAAATTCCAGACAGCTGGGCTGGCAGTATTTCCTTTTGTGACAATAACTCTAGAGCACAAAAACTTTTAGTACAATGGTTCAGGCAGCAGAAAATGGAAAGGGTGTCGCCACGCTTAGGGACCCTAAAACAAAGGAAGATAACAAGAGAGCCTGTAGAAATATTAGAAATATTTTGGAAATTCTACGAAAGTCTGTATAAAGCAGAGAAATATAGAAATCAAGAAAAGGTACAAATGGAAATGCTTATGGAAGGTTAGAGGTACATGACGCTCAATTATTAACAGTTAGGATCGGAGCAGATAATATAAAAATGGTGCTGTATAACCAATCTACAGGAATGTCCCCAGGAATAGATGGTATTCCTGTGGAAGTTTGAAAACTAGGAGGGGAAAAAACTGATAAAGATCGGGAAGGTTCTGTTTAACAGAATTTTAAGAGGAGAAGTACCAACAACCTTAAAGAAAGCTGTAGTACCTAAAGAGGGTAAATATCCATCAGATCCAGATTCATACAAGTCCATTTCAATACTAAACCATGATTATAAAGTGTTTATGTCTAGAATGGCTAAAAGAATGGCAAAAGATATGCCAAAATGAATAGATATGGATCAATGTGGTTTTGTAGAGGAGAGGCAAACATTTGACAACATTAACAGAACACTAATGAACCAGAGGGAAGCAGAATATAAGAAAATGCCATTGTTGTTGGTGGGTCTTGATACAGAGAAAAGCATTTGACAGAGTAATCTGGGGCTGTTTGAGCAGGGGAAAAGAAGCATTTGCATTCCTTGATAAAATTATAAGGCTGATTTGGAGGATATATAATTTTTGCCTCCATTCCTTTAAAGTGGGTGGTGTCATCTCTTATAATTTCTGCATCAGCAGAGGAAACAGGCAGGGGTGTCCTCGCTCCCCTTTGTTATTTTCATTACATTTAGAACCACTGGCAAAGAAAATAAGGGACTCAGAAATCCATGGATAAAACTGGTATGATAGTCCAGAAAAGCTGGCTCTATTGCAGATGATACTATTTTATACCGGACAAAAGCAGAAATAGACATTACAGTGTTATGGAATATTTTGAAGCTTTAATGTATTTTCAGGATACAAAATTAATGAAGGGAAAACAAAGGCAATAGCAGTAAATTATGTACACACGCAAATTGGTTCAGCAATATCCATATTAATGGAAACATGATAAAATTAAGTATTTAGGAGTATGGATTAAAAATTATTCTGATGTGGCAACTAAAGATATGTGGCAAGAGACTAAATAAAAGATAATACAAAAACTGAGAAAAACGGAAGCTCTGTTATATGGATATCAATAGTAAGACACAAACAGTCAAAATGCTTTTAGGTGGTTCATAGGTGTGTACTAGGCTAATGGCCCTGGAGCCTTTACAAGCGTAGCCCATAGGATTACCCTGGCATCGTGCCACCTGACCTTAGTTCCCAGTGCCTCTGTCGAGTAGAGTCACTGGAGTGATCCCCGCGGTGAATTCTTCTATTTCCCATCCACTCATCAAGATTTCTCTTGAAGAGTTCTTTTAGTCTTATACACAGGTCAGGCATATTTTTTTTATCAATCAGAAAAGTTGTGGATAGCAATTAATAAAGAGCTGAAGGATCTTATCTGGGAAGGGAAGACAGCAAGAGTAAAGATTGGGATTACCCGATTTGAAAGGATAGTTCAGAGCAACACATTTAAGGCTCCTATACATAGCACAAGCAGAAAATTACAATTCAAAGTAGAAAGGGATAATGATGAAACAGGGGTAAGCTCGAGAAACTGGGATTTTGGATGCAGACCTTTAAGGAGAATAACAGTCAAACAGAACATTATACTCAAAGTATCAGAAAGTATTGCAAGAAATAAGCCGAAATGGAAAAAGGAGATTTCGCAGATAGGGATGACTGCAATTAGGGATGCAGACAATAAGCAAGAGGGGGATGGAATTTATTGGAGAAAACTGGCAAAGGAAGCAAGGTATTGGGAGAAAATAACTAGAGAGGGAAAGGTAACAGAATGGGAGGACACCACAAATTTATTTGGACTGCAGGTTGGAGATTGCCATCCCTATCAAGGATTGATATCACAGTACAGGCAAAGAAAGAAATAGGGGGGGGGTCCTAAATGAAATACCAGCACTGCTAGAGTTTTTAGTAGAATCTAGAACAGAAGCTGCTGTTGAAAAGGAATAATTACTACATCACATAAAATACTGCATGATCACTACAAGAATCAGAGAAAGTTAGGAAGGACTGCGATGGGAGACTGGATAAACAATTCTCAAAAAAACAATGGCGAGATATACATCTCCCAAATATGAAACAAAGTCTAGAAGATTTAGGATCTTTGCTTGGAAGTGTTTA
The DNA here is from genome assembly GCF_019279795.1 of Protopterus annectens. NCBI lineage: Eukaryota > Metazoa > Chordata > Ceratodontiformes > Protopteridae > Protopterus > Protopterus annectens. Next base: position 1,766,431,562 of record NC_056728.1, read on the forward strand.
CATAGATATTTTTATACCCCAAGTAAACTCCAAAGAATTTTTCAGAAGGTAGACAGCAAATGTTGGAGGTGTGATGGGGAAAAAAGAGGCAACTGGGAACATATTTTCTGGGAGTGTAATGAATTTTAAAGATTCCATGCAGACTGCTTTGTCAGAGATACTGGGTGAGGAAATCGGTATAACAAAGGAAATGATTTTTGTGAGCTATGATACAGAATCAGAACTGCCTAGACTAAGTAAGGCCTTGTTGAGTCTAGTTATGGTGGCTATCAAAAAAGCAATTACTAGAAAATGGAAATCAAAGTCTAAACCCACTGTACTAGAAGTAGTGAATATAGTAACAGAGAGAAAACAACTGTAATTGGGATCTTTAGAAAAGAGCAGGAGCAAATCACTTAGAAAAAATGGGAATTGTGGGAACAATACATGCAGAGGAAGAATGAGGTTTAAAAGAAGGCAGGATTTGAATGAGCTATGTAATGTTTGACTGACAATGACTGGATAGATAAGTGATACATGACGTTTGCAACTACAATTGTGTCTGGCATGGAAGGAGATACTGTCAGCTCAGCTATCTGGAATTTTATAAATAATTATATGTTCTTTGTTAATACCAATATGATTCATATACTTGCGTTACAAATGTATTTGAACTGTATGTCATATAAAGTACAGTTTTGTACCTACCATAAATGTAGATGTTCGAGTGCTAATACAGCTGCAGTCATAACAGATGGGTTCTCCTGCCATCAGGCGGGTCCTCGATCGGCCGAATTCCAAAGTCTAGGTCCGGCGTCGGTTGTCGTCGCCTCTTCCCTGACGTCAGTGCGCCAGGGGTATAAAATAACCAGCCGACGCCATTTTCTTCAGTTTTCCTTGCCCCAGATGTCAGGTGCCCCCAGAAGGAAGGCAATACATAAATTTGTGTGATAAAGCAATGCAATATGATCAAAATACAGTAGTGCAAGCAAATACAACAAGAATGAATACCCCAATCAGGTAGCATGAGGAGGTGTTAGCCAAAAGGCCTGTCCCAAGAGGGGAAGGAGGGAGGGAAACCTGGACTGCAGCTGTATTAGCACTCGAACATCTACATTTATGGTAGGTACAAAACTGTACTATGTTCATCGTGCATACAGCTGCAGTCATAACAGATGGGTACAATCCCAAAGCTAAGAAAGGGGTGGTAGGCACTAGGTGGAACTAGGAGGAGCCAGAATGCCCTGCAAGACTGCAGTGGCAAAGCCTGCTCTAGATTTGGAGTATAATGGAAGGTGGTAGTGCCTGGAGAAGGTATGCACAGAACTCCAAGTGGCTGCCTCCAAAATATCTTTGGTAGGAACTCCTCTGAGAAAAGCTGCAGAGGTAGCCGTGGCCCTTGTGGAGTGAGATCTGATGCCTACAGGTACAGTTTTTCCATGAAAAGAATAGCAAAAACGTATGCAGTGGGCTATCCATTTTGAGATAGTCTGTTTGGAAATTGGCTTCCCTTGAGCTCCTATAGCATTTCCTGAAAGGCTTTGTTCTGTCCAAATAATAACGCAGTTGTCTGTGGATGTCCAAGGAATGTAGTAATCTCTCCCCTTTGTTTTGAGGATTAGGATAAAAGGTAGGTAAGTGTATAGCCTGATTCAAAGCTACCCTGGATACCACTTTTGGCATAAAGGACGGATGGGTTCGTAAGGAAACTCTGTCCTGATGGAAGATGATGAAAGGTTGCACAGCCATGACAAGCTTAAAGTTCCGATACCCTATGAGCTGAGGTAATAGCCAGAAGGAAAGCTGTTTTCCATGACAAATATTGCAAGTCTGATGAGGCAGCTGGCTCAAAAGGAGGCAAGGTCAGTTTTTCTAGAATGAAATTGAGATCCCAAGCAGGTATTGGTTGTTTCCTTGGGGGTTTTAGATTCTTAGCCCCTCTGAGGAACTGCCTTAAGAGGGGGTGAGAGAATAAAGGTGGATCAGTGTTGTATTCTGCAGAAATGGCTGAGGCATGGATTTTGATGGAGGAGAAAGAAAGTCCACTGCCTAGCAGCTCGGCTAGATACTGTAATATTTGAGGTAAATTCAGTTTTCCAGGATCCTGGCCCTTTTTCTCATTCCAGACACAAAACCGTTTCCATTTTGCGGTGTAAGCTTTTCTGGTAGACGGCCTTCTGGCCTCCAAAATGACATCCTGCACTTCCTTGGAGAGTAGGGTCTGTTGTGATGCTAAGGAATCTTCCATGCGGCTAGACTGGGTGTTTTTAGCTGACTGTGAAGAGTTTTGAAGCTGTGCTGGGTCAGAAGAAGAGGCATTAGAGGCAGGGTCCATGGTGGGGAATGCGTCAGGCTCCTCAGGAGTGGGTACCAGTGTTGTCTTGGCCAGTCTGGAGCAATGAGAATCATCTTTGGTCTGTCTGCTCTGGTTTTTAATAAAATTTTGGGCAGCAGAGGAAGAGGTGGGAAGGCATAAACTGTCATTGATGTCCACTGAAAGAGAGAGCGTCCACTCTCCAGGCCTTTGGATGAAAAATCCTTGAGCAGAATTTTGTCAATTGCTGATTTTCGTGGGAGGCAAAGAGATCTATGTCTGGCCTTCCCCATGCTTGAATTATCTCTGTAAAAACTTGAGGATGCAACTTCCATTTGTGTGGATCTGTCATATTTCTGCTTAGGTGGTCTGCCAGCGTGTTTTCCTTGCCTGGCAAGCACTGTGCTTGTAGTTCGATTTGTAAGTCCAGGACCAGGTTCCAAAGTGACATGGCCAGTCTGCATAGTGGGTATGAATGGGCTCCTCCCTGTTTGTTTATGTACCATATTACTGTGGTGTTGTCTGTCCTTATCAATAGTTGACCTGGTTGCAGGAGGTCTTTGAAAGCTATAAGAGCATTTATTACTGCTAGCATTTCCTTTTGATTGATGTGTAGGTGCTTTTCTTTTTGGGACCATTTGCCCTGAATGCACCGATCTGTCATGTGCGCCCCCCAGGCGTAGTCCGAGGTGTCTGTTGTGATGACCTGATATGCTTGAGGCTTGCTGAATGGGAGACCTTTGTTTGCTTGGCATGCTTGAGCCCACCACAGAAATTCCTTTTGAAGACATGGAATTAGTGGTATTATTGTTTCCAGGCTGTGGCTGTGTTGAGACCATAGGTTTTTCAGGTACCATTGAAGTTTCCTCATATGCAGCTTTGCACATGGGATTAGTAAGATGCAAGATGCCATGAATCCCAGAGCCTGCAGGATTTTCCTTGCAGTCAGCCTGGTGCAATTTGCTAGTGTTCTGATGTATTGAGTTAGTTGCCCCTGCTTCTCTGGCGTGAGGTAGGCCATCTGGGTGTTTGTGTCCAAGTTGGCACCCAGGAAAATTATTTTCCGAGAGGGTATTAGCCTTGATTTCTTTTTGTTGACTGTGTATCCCAGAGAATTCAACAACATTATTACATAAGCCAGATGTTTCAGAAGAATGTGCTTGCTGTCCGCTTGGATCAGGCAGTCGTCCAAATAGGGGTATATTTGCATCCCTTGAAGTTTGCAGTAGGCAATTACTGATGCCAGGCATTTCGTGAATACTCTGGGCGCAGCAGATAAGCCAAAGGGCAACGCAGAGAATTGATAATAGGTTGAACCTGCAAGAAATATGAGGTATCTTCTGCAATTTTGTCTGATTGGGACATGCAGGTATGCCTCCTTGAGGTCCAATGTTACCAGCCAAGACTCCTTGCCCAGCATGGGAAGAAGCTGCTGTAGAGTGAGCATCTTGAATTTTGGTACGATTAGAAATGTGTTTAGGATGGATAGGTCCAAAACAGGTCTCCAATCTTTTCCCTTCCTTGGTACCAGGAATAGTCTGGAATAAAAACCTTGACCTTGTTCGTGCGTAGGTACCTCTTGAATAGCTTTCATGTCTATGAGATCTGAAATTAATCTTTGTGCCTCTGCCCTTTGATTGTGTGGCAGGTTTGGCATGCCTCTCATTTTTGGAAGGGTGTGAAAATGGAATCTGTAGCCTCTGTTTATAATGTCCAGGATCCATTTGTCTTTTGTGACAATATGCCAATTTTTTGAAAATAATGCCAGTTTTCCGCCTAATGGTGCTACCATTTGAGTCTTGCTTGGCATGCAAAGGGGAAAGTCATTGGGCTTGCTTTCTGAATGGTTGCGAGTTATCCTCACCACCTCTTTGCGTAGGAGTGTGCCATTGTCTGCCTCTAAATGATCCTTGGGGTTGCCCTCTGCCCCTCGGGCGCCTGTATCTACCTCTTTGGGGTCTGTCCGTGGCTGGAAAGGACCAATTTTTGGAAGGTCAATTTCTACTGAAACGTGGAGGTTGTACCTGTAGAAAATATTTCACTGTTTGCATTGATTTAGCCTTTTCCTCCATTTTCCTTAATACCTCTTCAGCATTAGCACCAAATAATACATCCTTTTGTAGAGGGGCATCTAGCAATTTAGCTTTGACATGATCTGGTAAGGTTTGTTCCTTGAGCCAGGCATGCCTATGTATGACTGATCCTGTAACAGCAGCTCTACATGAGGCCTCTAGAGCATCAAAACCACATTGTAAGGTATGTTTACCCACTTGTTCTGCACTATGCATCAAATCCTGCAACTCCTTCAAATCTGGTTGTTCAGGTTGTGACATTTTACTTCTCAATTGTGATAACAAAAACTGTTGGTACTTTAGCATATGGAACTGACAATTTAATGCCCTCATGGTTAAGGTGGCCGAGGTATATACCTTTTTTCCCCACCTTTCTAAGGATCTGGAATCTCTCTCAGAAGGTAAAGGATTTTTAGCAGTGGAGGCCTTAATTCCCTTGGGGCCCTGTGAGATAGTTTCTGGGTCAGCAGCATGGCTTTTGTATAGAAATTGGTGTGAGTCAGGAACCATGTAGTACCTGTCAGGCTTGATTGGAGCTGGAGGCAGAGAATCCGGGTTAAGGCAGGCCTCCGAGTACACATCATCTAGTATGTCCAAGACAGGAGGTATAGCTAGAGGCCTGTGCTGAGGTAGCAAGAGAAATTCCCTAAGCCTTTTGTTGGAGTCTGAATAATATTGGCCTTCCCAGTGGAAGTGTTCCCTTAAGGTATGCAAGGTTTCCCCAAATGAGTAATCCTCTGGGGGGGGGGGAGACAGAGGGAATGTACTCCTCAGCATCAGAATCTTCAAAAGGGGAGTAAGAATGTTCCTGTTCATCAGAGTGCTCTGAAATAATGGAGCCCTGATCAGAGGAGGGGGATTCTTCCTCCACTCTGGGCCTTTTGTCTGGGGGGGGGGTTGGGAACCCCTGATAAGAGTAATCAAATCCTCAGCCATTTTAAGCATCTGTTTTTTAGGCATGGGGCCTGGAGATGGGCCCTGTGTAGCTTGTCTCTTAGACTGCATGGCTGATTTAAACTTAGTGTAAGCCTTGATGGAGAAAGAAGAGGAAGGTCTGAAGACACCTTGAGAGGAGGTAGACCTGTCCACATTTTGAGAGTCATCGCCAAGAGTGGCTTCGGTATCTGTAGTCGGGGTGTGGGCCGAGGAGCCTGCGACCTCGGGCACAGGAAACACCGCCAATGTAGTGTCGTCGGTAGTCAGGGGCTGCGTAGGTGCCTCGCTGAGAACCGAACCACGTGGAGTCGGCTTTGGCGTGGTGTCGGTAGAGGCCGCGGACCTCGTGTGTCGGTCCTTGTCTTTGCGTTTTTTTAGACAAAACTGGAGTCGGAGTATCCGACGACATAATATAGTTACATTTTTTGCCAAAATAATGCTGGGCGAACTCCGCCCGATGCTTAATGGTGCGTTTGTTGAATGTAGCACAAAAGCGACAGACTGAGACGTCGTGGTCTGGGCCTAAACAAGGAATACAGAGGGAATGGAAATCCTTATGCGGTATTTGCTTCCCACATGAAATACAATTATTAACTTTGTCTGACATCGGTCTGAGGCAAGAAAAGTTTCCCCAACGGGGTACTTAGCTTTTAGATGACTTTGGTTGCAAAACTTTTCGTAATTTCAGGAGCTGGCCGACCGGCACTTGCGAAGTGCTTCTGCTTCGGGCACCGCGCGGCAAGAAAGACTGAAGAAAATGGCGTTGGCTGGTTATTTTATACCCCTGGCGCACTGACGTCAGGGAAGAGGCGACGACAACTGACGCCGGTCCTAGACTTTGGAATTCGGCTGACCGAGGACCCGCCTGACGGCAGGAGAACCCATCTGTTATGACTGCAGCTGTATGCACGATGAACATGTTGGTTTGTATTTGTACAGACGTGCGCTGAAGAGATAATTTGTAAAGTACTGAGCTTAGAGGTGTGACCACAGTGTACCTGCTGGATTAGAACAGACATGTATAATGGTTACTGTTACTGTTTAGATGTATATATTTTAACAATGGCAACTGGAACACATGAGGTTAATTTCAGAAAAATAACTGAAAATGTAAATTACTTTATGACAGCCAGAGACAGTATATCTATACAAGGGAACTCTCTGTGTTATCTTGAAATTGAAATAATTACTAGGTTTAAGATGTGAAAGTGCTTTATTGTTTTATGACTTCCAGGATCTGCCTTAGATCTAAAAAGGGCCCTTGTTTATGTATTTTCACAAGTAGATGCTAAATGTGTTGTTTTTGAGCCTGGGAACTGAAGTCAGATGACAAGAAATGATATAATTCTGCAAGTATTCCAGCAGTAATATTTGGGATATTAATTTAAGAACTCTGAGAGAGAGAGAGAGAGAGAGAGAGAGAGAGAGAGAATGAGCATTCTGTATTTTGTCTTTGACCTGACTTCACCACATTTGTCTGTTTGCTCTGAAGTAAGTTATTAGGCTACAGCAATTTCTCTTAGATACAGTCAGGAATATAGCAAAGCTTAATTTTGTTGTTTTTATTTATTTGAGACTATCCTGCAATGTTGTTTTAAATATTTCCTGTGATTTTGAACTTTGATGTAACTGTGATTATATCCAGAGTATTTTCTTGTTCTTTTATTATTTATTATTAAACATATTTAAACCTTTAATTGTAGCTGATATTTATGAGACATATTTAAGTTCTGAGAGTACTTGCATATTTATTTGGTGACACTGTGGGCCACTCCTAATAGCCTTGTTCTTGGTCAAACTACCATCTGTATTGTTAGTAACATTACGCAGTAAGACTGGACACCCTTTGTTAAGGGCCTTAAAGTAGCTGATAAAGAGTGTCTGGCGGCCATGAAAACTACCTTCCAGTCTGGGCAAAAGGGGCATAGGTAGTAAACCTGTGCCAGCCTTTCCCAGGTGGGTGGGTGTGTGTGTTTGTATATAAATCAAATCTCAAAGAGTGTGTGTGTGTGTGTCAGCTACTTTGGTAGAGACACAAAGCACTGGTTGGACAGAGAGGGTGCTGAAGGTCTTGGCTTGGCCACTCAGTTGAGATCTCAACTCTATAGCTGTGCCAGTGGGGACTCTTATTGGGGATCTGGAGAAAGAGGGAGAAACCAGCCCCAGACTGACTGTGGTCTTAAGAGAAATTGAACTTTAGTGTGTGTGTGTGTGTGTGTGTGTGTGTGTGTGTGTGTGTGTGTGTGTGTGTGTGTGTGTGTGTGTGTGTGTGTGCACTTGTCATCCTCCCAATGTACGTCCCCCACTGATGCGAATGGTGAGGATTGACGTTCCTTGATTAATGGGCCAGTGGTGGGGCAACAATGTCAACATGGCTTGCAACTTTTAATGTTTACATTGTATCAGGGTGGTTTGTTTTCATTTACATAAATGTAAGATTGCCTAAGTCATACGTGATAACTTTATAAAGATGTTTCTTGTTTAAAAAAAACACAATTTAATTGGAAAAGACTAGATAAAATGGTGCTGTATAATCAAACTGCAGAGACATTTCCATGTTTAGATGGTATTCCTGTGGAAGCTAAGACTGAAAAAAGGCATAAAAATTGGGAAGGTTTTGTTTAACCGTACTCTAAAGGGGGGGGGGGCACCAGAATCTTGAAAAATGTGGTGGCTTTAATACCCAAAGAGGGTAAAGCCTCTTCAGATACAGCTTCATACAGACCCATTTCAATTTTAAATGAATGATTATATGCGTTTATGTCAATACTAGCTAAGAGAATGGCAAAAATGTTGCCAAAATTGACAGATCCGAATCAATGTAGGTTTGCTAAGGGGAAGCAAACATTTGACAACAATAGAACAATGGTGACCAAAGGTAAGCAAAATGTAAGAAAATACCAATATCTGTGGGTCTTGATGCAGAGAAAGCATCCCATGAAGTCAGGCTTGACTTTACTACTAGGGCAATTGAAGCAATTGCATTCCCTGATAGAATAATAGGATATAAGAAGAGTCTGAAGCAAAAATTAAAGTGGGAAGGTTCCTCTTTGACAAACTGTCAGAAAAGAGGAACCAGACAAGGGTATCCTCTTTCACCTTCATTACCTGCTTTACATTTAAAGCCACTGGAAAAAAGGGACTCAGAAATTCAAGGATATAACTGGTATGGTAAGAAAAACAAAACATGGCTTATTTGCAGATATTGTTTTGTACTTGATAAATCCAAAAAAGGACATTTTGGTGTTGTATATTTTGAGACACCTTTAAGTCTTTTCAGGGTATAAAATTAAGGAAAAACAAAGGCTACAGCAGTAAATTATGTACCCACATATAAACTGGCTCAGCAATGCCTATATATATATATATATATATATATATATATATATATATATATATATATATATATATATATGTATATATATAAGCATTGATAAGATGAAGTAATTAGGTGCCTATATTAAAAAGAATTATATTACGGGAGGTAAGGATAATTGTGAAGAGACTAAACAAAAGACAGTACAAAAACAGATTTTCTGCTGAACCAGAGAAACTGGTAAGAGTAGACCATTCATTTTAGGAAAGCATTAATAAATAACTGGACTAGTATTCCACAGCAGGACTGTTAACTGAAAGTGCACACTCCAAACTTGGCCATGAGAAAGCAGCTAAGACCTATATTAATAAAGTTGTAATCAAATCAGCAGAAAGAGTTCAGCCTGACAAAAACAGGCAGAGGGGGAAAGTATTAAAAATTGAGACAGCAGAGTGTTTGTGGAAAATGATTATTCACCGTGCATCAGCCGGAAGAGAAAAAATTTATCTCAGCAACCAGGGAATGTCGAGAAGCAAGTGTGAGATTTAAGCTGCTGCATCCAGTTGTCCTCAGAATATTTTTTTCCTAAAGTCACAAAAGACTGAACACTGCTGGAGTCAAACACCTTCTATTTATTTAAAACACCAAACACATAAAAGATGAGCGCTTTCGGGCCTCTGCTCTTCATCAGATAAAGCTTCTCACATAATCCAAACAATCTAAAATACATGTTAACCAATGAAATTCAGTTAAAAATCAATGAAAACCCCGCCTATTTTTAAGGGCGGGTTTCATGGGAATGACTTCATTGAGCCCAGGACTTCTATGTGCCATAAGTTCAACAATCCATTTTGATTCAGCTAATTCAGTCAGCTGTTTAATGTCACCCCCTCTTTTACTCAATCTCACATTCACTATCACTCTGAATTTAAAACCATGTAAAGGATGGGCTTCCAGGTGTCTAAATAGTGCATTGTGCGTATCCCCATTCCTAATAGAAGAGAGGTGCTGTAGGATCCTGACCTTAAACATACAGTTAGTCTTGCCTACATAAAAACTGGTGCAGGAATGACACTCTGCCAAATAAACCACATTAGTGGTTCTGCAGGTGGCTCTCCCTTTCAGATTGAATGTCCTTCCTGTGACCGGATGTATAAAGACACTACTTTTGTCTATATGATTGCAGGCTTTGCAGGACCCACAAGGGAATGTACCCTGTTTGTTTGTGGGTAAACCAGCATTATTGGTCGATCTGGTATCATTGCACAACAGTTCCTTCAAATTTCTATTCCTTTATAACTAAAACTAGGTTTATCACCAATGATGTTTTTCAAACTCATATCACTAGTCAAGATGTTCCAATTCCCTTGAATGAGTTTACATATATCACCAACATTGCTGCCATAAGTCAACATTAGCCTAAAATCATTATTAACCATTCTTTTGTATCCACCATCTGTGTGGGTGAATGTGTTCCCTAGCCATGGTTTATACCTATCCTTCCTGTACCTTTTGCTAATATCCACCTTTTTATTAACCACCTGTCTATTGTAACCCCTGGTGTAAAAACATTCCTTCAGAGTGTCAACCTCTTGTTCAAACATGTCATCTTCCTTGCTTATTCTGGAAATCCTGGCTACTTGCCCCTGCACTATGTTGGAAAAAATGTGTCGTGGATGCATACCCTGACATCCAGAAAATCAACCTGTGTACATGAACTGTGAACAGTAAATACACATATGCAAACCTTGTTCTATCTTATTGGGAAAGAAACAAGGTGTTGAACAACTTGATGTGGAAAGATTATATCATACTGTATATGCGTTTTGTAGATGATATTTTTATTCTTTGGAGAGGCAATGACAGTTCCTTAGCGGATTTTGTATCATACCTACATACCACCACCTCTTTTCTGAAATTTACTGTTCACAGTTCATGTACACAGGTTGATTTTCTGGATGTCAGGGTATGCTTGACTCAGGAAGGCTTTTCATCTGGTTTATACAGAAAAGAATGTTGGAAAAACACTCTGCTTTCCTATGACAGCATGCATCCACGACACATTTTTTCCAACATAGTGCAGGGGCAAGTAGCCAGGATTTCCAGAATAAGCAAGGAAGATGACATGTTTGAACAAGAGGTTGACACTCTGAAGGAATGGTGGATATTAGCAAAAGGTACAGGAAGGATAGGTATAAACCATGGCTAGGGAACACATTCACCCACACAGATGGTGGATACAAAAGAATGGTTAATAATGATTTTAGGCTAATGTTGACTTATGGCAGCAATGTTGGTGATATATGTAAACTCATTCAAGGGAATTGGAACATCTTGACTAGTGATATGAGTTTGAAAAACATCATTGGTGATAAACCTAGTTTTAGTTATAAAAGGAATAGAAATTTGAAGGAACTGTTGTGCAATGATACCAGATCGACCAATAATGCTAGTTTACCCACAAACAAACAGGGTACATTCCCTTGTGGGTCCTGCAAAGCCTGCAACCATATAGACAAAAGTAGTGTCTTTATACATCCGGTCACAGGAAGGACATTCAATCTGAAAGGGAGAGCCACCTGCAGAACCACTAATGTGGTTTATTTGGCAGAGTGTCATTCCTGCACCAGTTTTTATGTAGGCAAGACTAACTGTATGTTTAAGGTCAGGATCCTACAGCACCTCTCTTCTATTAGGAATGGGGATACGCACAATGCACTATTTAGACACCTGGAAGCCCATCCGTTACATGGTTTTAAATTCAGAGTGATAGTGAATGTGAGATTGAGTAAAAGAGGGGGTGACATTACACAGCTGACTGAATTAGCTGTATCAAAATGGATTGTTGAACTTATGGCACATAGGAGTCCTGGGCTCAATGAAGTCATTCCCATGAAACCCGCCCTTAAAAATAGGCGGGTTTTTCATTGATTTTTAACTGAATTTCATTGGTTAACATGTATTTTAAATTGTTTGGATTATGTGAGAAGCTTTATCTGATGAAGGGCAGAGGCCCGAAAGCGCTCATCTTTTATGTGTTTGGTGTTTTAAATAAATAGAAGGTGTTTGACTCCAGCAGTGTTCAGTCTTTTGTGACTTTTGGATTTTCGATTTCACTTCATCTGACTGAACTTTGGTGAGGCACTGAACATTGTTTGTGAATATTTTTTTCCTGGAAGATTAAAGACATTTTTCGATGCAGAACAACCCAAGGAGGAAATAACGTTTATCCAACAAAAAGTGAGCCAGCAAACAGAAGGGGACTCTGTTTCTCATTCTTCAGATCAATCAAGCTCATAAAGAAATTTTGTCAGTGAAATCTTTTCAAATGTCCCAAAGAAAAATGCTTGATAGAAAAGACAAAGCACAGTAGTTGACTACAGGAATCAGGAGTACCTTAGACTTGAACCAGAGTCTGGTGTGAGGGATGGAGATGAACAGGAAGAAGACCAACAACACTGAAATTAGTGAACAAATGGAAGACTATAAAGCATCCATCACATTTGTGAAATATGAGTTGGCAAGAAAAAGTGGTTAAAAATATTAAACTTTGTGGCAGACTGTAAAGCACATACCCCGCTTTATGTCATTAATGTTTAGAAGGACACTTAAAGGGGAAAAGGTAACTAAGTAAAACAGTGTTATAAAACATTTCATGACATAACCTGCACATAATATATAATAAAGCAGTTTTCTGTACTGTGTATTCAATGGTATTTTAAATGCAGAGTGTCTTATCAGTGATTGTTTACTTTGATATATCTATAGTTGTAAGAAATCTATACTTTACAGTATAACCAGCGAAGAAAGGTTGGACAAAAGCAAGTTTAATGTTAATGTGGAGTGATCTTGGTCTGCTGGGGTGAGGTGGGATGTAAAAGTGCACTGACTAAATTATATGTACAATTAAGATATTTTCGCTTATTTTTAGAAGGGTGAATGTCTAGATTAACGCCTTAGCTTAAGTTTAATGCAAGTGTTTTGTAAGCAATTAGGTTTGAAAAAGAAGAAAATAATGAAAGCCATGAAACATGCCAAGTTTCTTACATCTGCAAAGCTAATGCTTGTCTTTTTTTTTCATATTAGCAAATGCTGTAAGTGGAAGTCAAGAAGTCTGCAGCAGAAGGCAGCTGTACAATTTGTTCCGAGTGAAATTTAGAAAGATTATTGCTGACTACTTTTACATGGTGGCAAGCTGTATGTCAATGAAAGCAATTCATCTTGAGAGGTCTGAGCATTCTTTGCTGAAGGAAATTCAATATTTAAAGGTACAATGGCCAGCACTTCAGTGAAAAAGTAAAGTTTGAAATTATGGGAAACAAACAAGAGATGGCAGCCTTCCTAGCAACCATCATAATTTTAAAGCAGTTAACAGAACAGTGTATAATTTAGATCTAAGGATACCCAGTGCACCTTTAATTAGAGATGAAAGTTAATGTATTCTGAAAGCATACAAGCACATCTCACACCTGGGAGGGAACAAGCATAACAAAATAACAGGCAGCAATCAGTGTGAGTGGAAACACAGGCTGTAGCATGTGCATTAGCATGGATAACCTTAATTTTAGGTTAGGTAATGCATGTGGATACACAGCTGGCTATTTGAGGCAATTGCTCCTATCTGGGGAGTTGAACTTCATTTTTGAAAATATTTGTAGTTTTGTGTGTTTGTTAGTTAATAATAGGGGATGAAGTGCTCTGAAGGTTTAGTTTTTTTATTTGAATGTTTTCATTCAAACAAAAAGTCTTGAAAAATGTGACATAGGTTCAAATAGAGCCAAGAATCTACTGTATAAAAGACCAGCCTACCAAACATTAGTGTGTGTATGTAACACAAAATTTACAAATACCACATTTAAAAACTGTTACATATAATAAGTAGGAATGATGTCTTTTTATTCTAATGGCTGCAATATGCATATTATATCTCAGAAAGTAAATAGACAAAAAGGAAAGACTACTGAATTATATTAAGAAATGCAGAGTGTAAAAAGCAATACTGCAGGAGACACAGTTGTAAATAAATGAGCATATGAATTTGACAAAGAAACGATTCCAGTATGGATATTCAGCAGAATATATGGGGAAAAAGGTAATTATATTAATTGCAAGAGAGACTCCAACAGTAACAGAAGAGGAAAAAGACAATAGGAGTAGATTTGTGGCAATAAAGGGCTATTGGAAATGGAGAAGGATTACACTGCCATATAGTTATACTCAACCAAAAACTGCTATTATGGAGCTCAAGAAAATTTTGGGAGAAATCATAAGCTTTCAGCAGGGAGTATTTACAGGTGAGGACTGGAACTTGTTTTCTTCAATAATGTGGATGTATCAGGGGATCCAGAAGGAAAAATATAACAAAAGAGTATAGACTTCTGAAAACATTTATGAAAATATTCGTTGTGGAAGTTGTGAATTCAGTACTAGGATCTCCTGGCAGAATTTACATACTATTCTCCAAGGTACAATAACTGGGCTAGACTGCACAAAAATGTATTTCACAAGAACATGCGCATTTATTTGAAATCTTCGACAATCATCCAATAACTATCTCAGATCATGCACAGATTAAAACTATGTTAAACTTGCAGGGTAAGGAATCAAAAATGAGACACTTGCGCTTTCCCACCTACCTGTAGGGGTAGTGGAAATTATTCCAGAGTTATTAGGGATGATAGAAATATCTTCAGAAGTTATAGCTAGTGAGTGTGATAAAATGAAAGTGGAGCCTAAAAGCCGGATATAAATAAAAGAGAAAGATACAGTTAAGAAATAACAGGAGCGACCTAGATGGGCTGCATGGCTTAAACTACTGCAGAATAAGGAGAATCTCACAGATCAAAGACAGAGAGAACTACAGAGTGCTTAAGGGGAAATGACAGAGAAATGATGGAGTACCTGGATAATATGTATATAAGTTTAGAAAGGCAGCTGTTAAACTATTTTTGATAACTCCAGAGCACAAAAAAGTTAGCATGGCGTAGGCAACAGAAAGTAGAAACAGCTGACATCAAACTTATGGAGACTATAACAAGAAAAATAACAGAGATCTTGTAGAGGTATTTGAGATATTTCAGAAATTTTACAAAAACATGTATAAAGAAATTAAATCAATAAAGAGCACTAATGAAAATATTTATGGAAGATAAAATAATGCCATGGTTAGAGGTAAATAAAACTCAACAACTAACAGTTAAGATAGGAGGTAATGAGATAAAAATGCAATGTATAATCAATCTTAGAGAACATCTTCAGGAACAGGTGGTATTTCTGTAGGTTTGGAGGTTAGGAGGGAAGAAAGTGATAAAGCTTTGGAAAACTTTTGTTTAATGGTATTTTAAAAGGAGGGGAAGCACTAACATCTTAGAAGAAAGCTCTGGTGGCTGCATTAACTAAGGATGGTTAAGACCCATCAAACCCAGCTTCATATAGATCCATTTCAGTTGTAAACCATGACTATAAAATGTTTATGTCTATTCTAGCTAAAAGAATGACAAATGGTGTTGACCTAACTGACAGATATGGATCAATGAGGTTTTGCAGAGGAGAGAATAATATTTGACAATATTAATAGAATAATGATGATCTAGAGGGAAGCAGAACCACTGTTGGGTCTTGATGCAGAGAAAACTTTCAACAGAGTACCTGGGTATTTTATGAGTAGAACAATGGAAGCATTTGCATTCCCTAATATAATATGGTTAATTAGGTGGACATGTGAAGGATCAGAAGTAAAAATTAAACTGGGAGAGTTTTTCTCTGATAAGTTGTGTTTGAAGAGAGGAACCAGATATGGATGTCCTCTTACCCTTTGTTATTTATTTTAGAGCCGCTAGCAAAGAAAATAAGGAACTCAGAAATGCAAGGATATAATTGTTAAGGTAATCAAGAAAAGTTGACTTTATTTGCAGATTATATTATTTTGTACCCGATAAATCCAGAAAAGGACATCAGTGTTGTGGAACATTTTGAGACAGCTTCAGATCATTTTCTGGATATAAAATTAATGAAGATGAAGCAAAGGCTATAAGCCCTAAATTATATACCCACACATGAAGTGGTTCACAGCAATACCTATATTTATAGAACATAAGATGAACCATTTAGAAGTACTTAGGAAAGAAAGAGAGATTTGATATGGAGCAATATTTATGCAAAGGAGAAAACCAAATTAATCAATATAAAGGCAGCCCCAAACATATTCAAAGAGAAATACAGGCAAAGGCATCTAGATATGGAAATTTTCACAACAAAAAAAAAAAATATCACAAAATGATGTAATTAAATCAAAAGGTGCTTTAACAAAGTATTAGGAACAGTAAAGGAAAGCGAAACCAATAGACAAACAGGTATCAGAAGTGCAGGTCAGGACGCAGCTCGTGCGGATACGGAAAGTCACTAATTAGAACAGCAGAAAATCACTGATGCTGGAACAGCAGAAACAGAAACAACGAGCTCAGTACAATACTTCTTTATTTCAATGTCTCATAAAAACTGGATAGTTCCACAAAAAATCCACAGTTAAGCGCTTTCGATTGGTACACCCAATCTTCCTCAGAACTGGTGCCATTAGAAATTAATTAATCTTTTATACACTACACTTGTATCACAAATCAAAAAGTGTGCCAAATCTCTTAAAGCAACAGCATCCATAGTTAAAAAGCTAAAAGTATCCTGTGTATGTATGTATAAAAAGTCTTCTACAAGAAAATGTTAAACACTATAAACCTAACACATGAAACTGCTAAACATAATATAAATATATAAATGCAAGAAGTATATACAAAAAATATATACATTGTATGTTTATATGTAAAATAACTAGCCTAGAATATATACATATAGTATGAAATGATGTGTCTAGTAATATATTCAATTCATATATATCGGCTAATATAAAAATTATATATAAAATATATATACATGTGTATATATATATTGGAATAATAAACATTTCACAATACATAGATAATAATTGTAAAACAGTATACTATACTTAAAACTTCTAAAAAAACTAGTTGAAATATCTAAAAACTACTCACTATATTACCCAATGGGCTACACTAAAATAATTATTCAACAAGGAAAGGTTTGATGCTAATATGGTCATTAAGACCTGGATATCTAGTTGCATCAGTTTTTATTTGCCATATACTTTCCCTGAGAGCTAATTCATTCTTCCAGTTACCTTCAAGCAAATTAATTTGATCAATGACAGCAAATGTAAACTTGTGGTTTTCCCCTTTGTCCATCACATGCCTATATAATGCATTGGTAGTATCATGTTTGCTAATCTTGTAGTAATGTTCATATATTCGTTTTTTGATACATCTCTCAGTTTTTCCTATGTAATATGCCCTACATGCTAGGCAGCAAGCAAGGTAGACCACCCTTTTGCTATTACAATTGCCTCTCTTACATTTAATCACAGTATGGTTCATATCAGCTAATATTACTTTATCAGCTTCATTTATGTAATGGCACTGGCGGCATCTACCACACTTGGTACTCCCTCAAACGTATTTATCTTTCCCCAGATTCATCCTATCCGAACGTTCGAGGAGTCTTTTGATGTTAGGTGCTGCCTTATACACAATCTTTGGTTTATTTCCTAACTTGGTATCTAAACCATTTGAATTAATGACATCCCAGTGTCTATTCAAAATTTCCTTAATATAATGTACATAAGGATTGTAGATAAGCACACAAACTCTATTGAAATTGTCAGTCAATTCCTTAGCCCTAATGTTCTTTATACCGTCAGTGTCACCAAGTAACGGTTTATATTTGTTGCACCATTCAGTGATAACAAATTGTGAAATTTTCTTGATCATTTTCATCGGGTATCCCCTATTATGGAACATATTACACAATAAATCTATATCCTCCTTAATAACGTCCTCACTAGAGGACATTCGAGCCGTCCTAATGCATTGTCCCTTAATAATATTTTTAAACATATAATGCGGATGGTTACTGTTATAGGCAATAAAATCATTAGAATATGTGGGCTTTCTAAAGATTCTAGATGCAAATCCAACATCTGTATGCCAGATAAAGGTGTCTAAATAGGCAATCTCCTTAATACTGAAGTTATAAGTGAATTTGAGAAATTCAGTAGTACTATTGAGGAATTCAACAAACTCTTGAATCTCATTCTCAGACCCCTTCCATAGTATGAATAAATCATCCAAAAATCGGGCATAATATTCAACCTTTTCATAGTATTTACTCTTAAACAAATGTTCGGTTTCCCATTCTAACATGACCATGTTAGCAAATATAGGGGCGCAAGAAGCCCCCATGGCCACCCCGATCTTTTGTCTAAAGAGTTCACCCTGGAATGTTATATAATTATGTTCCAACACCAGGGACATGAGTTCAGTAAGCAAACAAATCCTGTCCCAGGTGAAGCCAGAATACTTTCTAAGGCTATTTGAGAAAAATTCTAACCCATCCTCCTTGGGTATGCTGGTAAATAAATCTACCACATCAATGGTAATAAATATATAATCCTTATTCCATTTGTCGGGTGTAAGGTTGTATAAAAAATGCCAGGAGTCTTTCATAATATGAGGCACATCTTTATATATATGTTTCGTCCAAGTGTCAATCAAGACTCCTATGTTATATGTTTTAGATTTAGATCCTGACACTATTGGCCTATACGGGGGGTCTTCGATAGATTTATGGATTTTTATTTTAGTTTAAGGGTATGCACACTTACGCAACCAGCTTATTGTAAGTTTTTCATTTTTTATATTTTTCCCCTAACATATTTGTTTGTTTTTCAATTGAATTGTACAAGTTATAGGTCACATCAAAGGTGGGAAAAGTTTTGAAATGATTTCTTGTGGTCTCATTTTTTATACCACAAAAACCTGGCATTTTAACAGGGGTTTGCAAACTTTTTACATCCACTTTATAAGATACACCTTACAATGATCGATTACATTATAGTGACCATGAAACAGCGGCAGGCCACTTTGAAATTAAGCCATGATAAAGGACAAATTATTATCCAAGGGATAAAAATTCAAAGGGGGATATTCTGGGGTGACTCTCTCATCACCCCTGCTATTGTCCCTTGCCGTTAACCCATTAAGCAGTCTATTTAACATCTTAGGCCGTGGCTATAATTTAGCTCCTAGAAAACAACAAAGTGCAAAGACGTCTCATCTTCCCTTTGTCAATGATTTAAAACATCAAATGAGGAACTGAAAGTACAACTGCAAGTTGTCAAAACTTTTTCAGATAAAATAAGAATGTCATCTGGTCTTGATAATGTGCAAAAGCAACCTTTAAAGCAAGAAAACTGCAGCACCAGGAAAATATAAGTTTGGGACAAGAGTGTGATATAAAAGGACTTGAGCAAGAGGGAGTGTATAAATAATTGGGAACTGATGAAGGATTAGCAATAAAATATGAGCAGATGTGAATAAAACTTAGTAATACTTTAGAAGTATTTAATTAATCCTGAAAACAGCGTTGAGTCTAAGAACAAAATCCAAGTTATAAACCAATTTGCACTTCCTGTCCTAACTTACAGTTTTGGAGTGACTGATTGGCCCCAAAGCGTTGAATAGATTAGATAGGAAAACAAGGATGCTTCAGCTCACCAAATGATTTATAAAAATCAGTGCATATTAAGATTATATATTCCCTGTTCCGAAGAAGAGATGGGCCTCCTTGAAACTGATTACATGTACAGAGCTGCAATCGTGGGACTCTACACATGCCTACTGACCTCACAAGACCCAAACGTAGTGAGTTTTGAAACATGAGGAGAATAAATCCAGGATGACTTCTCTGCTTAATCTAGCAGAAGCATATTGCCATCAAGCAGGAATGGAAATCAAACCAGAAGTAGATAAAAAATCAGGCAGCAACTGAATGTGCCAAAAAACAAAAGAAAGAATATAAGGTGAAGGACCAGATGAGAAGGCAAGAAATGTGGACAATGCATAAATATAGTTGCAACTATAGAAAACTTATGAAAGAACCTTATGTTGATCAGGAACAAATGCAGGAATGGTAAAAGAGAGGCGAATTCAAACAAAGAAATGAAAAGTTAATATTGGCAACCCAAGACAGGTTTACAAATCCATGAACATACAGGAGAAACAGACAAATGTAGGTTTTGTAAAACTGAATTGGAAACTGTCACACACCTCATTGCTGACTGTGACATACTAACGGCAGAAGGACTGTATACTGAAAGGCATAATAATGTGGCAAAACTGTTGTACTGGGGATTGTGCAAACATTATGGTACTGAAGTGGCTGAAAAAGAGTGAAAACATGAGCCACACAGCATCATAGAAAATGATGAAGGTTACATCACATGGGATCACCCATTACCAACAGTTCAAAAGACAGATGGCAGAAAACTGGATATCGTGGTCCATGACAAGAAGATAAAAGTAGCACTGATCATTTTAATCACCACATCCCGTGACTACAGTGTCTTGCATACAGAGAGACACAAAGTCAGAAAATATCATGATCTGCAGGCAGAAATGAGAGCAATGTGGAAGAAAGATACCCAGACAGTTCCAATAGTAGTAGGGGCAAAAAATAATCTACAATCGTGTTTAGATACATTACCAGTACATGTAACCCCATACGAACTGCAGGAGGAGTCATTACTG
Source organism: Protopterus annectens (assembly GCF_019279795.1). NCBI lineage: Eukaryota > Metazoa > Chordata > Ceratodontiformes > Protopteridae > Protopterus > Protopterus annectens. The sequence goes on from NC_056728.1 coordinate 1,766,451,833, forward strand.
GGCACATTGCGGGTGCTGCAAAAAGCACTTTTGGCTGACATCGAAGACTGAAACAATAGTAATTTAACTAACTTTAATCTTACTTTGACTTAGGAATGGGATCCATTCCCATCATATTACAACAAACCCAAAAGACTTGGAGAAATTAAAAGAGTATGGATTAAAAAGGCTTTTGTTATGGCACATAAGGCTATGTTGGAAGAGGCTAAACAAAAGATCATACAAAAACTCAAACTCTTAAGCTTTTGTTTATGGATATGGATAGTAAGATACAAGCAGTGAAAATGTCTTTAGTCCCTTTAGTTTTATATATGGTTCAGGCATACTTTTATCAACCAAAGGAGAAGCTGTAGGCAATAATTAATAAAGAGTTGAAGGAATTTATCTGGTAGGGGAGGGGACAAGAGTTAAGTGGGATGAGCTGATCCTTCCAATAGAACAAGGTGGTTTAGAATTACCTGATTTTAGAGCTAGACAGTTAAGGCTCATATACATAGCACAAAGATAAGCTTATAATTCAAAAATGAAAGACATAATAATGGGTGAGGGGGTTCAAAAAATAAAGCAAGAGATCTTTAAGGAGCATAATAACCATACAGATATTTATATCCATAACATAGCAGAAAGCATTCTAAGAACTATGCCAACACAAGAATGGAGAAAAGAGATTTTGCCACTATGGATGACTACAAGTAGGGATAAAGAAATTAGGCAAGAGTGTGCTAGAACTTACTGGAGAAAACTAGCAAAGGAACTAAGGTACTAGGAGCAGTTAGAGAAGGGGAACTTAGTGTGTGTTGGGGCCAAGAAGACATCTGGACTGCAGGCTAGAGTCGGTCATCCCTACCAGGGACTGAAAGGGTATAGGCAAAGAGAAAGAATAGGGGAATCTTATGTGAAAGATTTGCTCTGGTAGAGTTTTTAGCTGAATCTAGAACAGAAGCTGCTATTTAAAAAAGGGATAATTAGGGCATATAAAATATTGAATAACAACTATAAGAATCAAAGGAGGTTACAAAAGACTGGAAAGGGAATTTATATTTAACAATGGAAGGACATCTGTATGACTCTCAAGTTTATTTGGGATTTTTGCTTCAACATGTTTGCAAAGGTATTTCTATCCTCCAAGCAGACTTCAGAGAATTTTTCCTTGGAAAAACAGCAAATACCAGAAGTATGAAGGAAAAGAGAGATGCAACTGGGAGAATATTTTTTGACAGTACAATGAGTTGACATATTTTAAACATTAAAAAACAACCAACCACTCTGACGCCAATATCTAACACCCAGGAACACTACTGGTTCACAAAAACACAGTTTATTCACAAATGTAGTCCATAAAACAAAAACATGTACCAGGTCAAGCACTTTCGTATTAAAACTTCATCAGAATGTATTTTAAACATTCCCTACAGCATACTCAGTGGAAAATGTTGGGGAAGCAAATGGCTTTTAATAAAGAAATGAGTCTTCTGAACTGGGGACACAGTAACTGAATTGGTTAGAAATAGCAAGGCCTTATTAAGTTTAATGTTTTTGGCTGCCAAAAAAGCAATTACTACAAAACAGGACTCAAAATCTAGACCAACTGCAATAAAAGTACTGGATATCGTAAAGAAGAAAGAAAAATTATGGACAGATCTTTAGAAAATGGAAGGAACAAATTACATCGAAATAAAGAAAATTTGTGGGAACAATACACAGAATAATGCTCAGGAGGAGGAGTGAGGTTTAAGAGAAGGTGGGAATTAAGCAATTTAAATAAAGCAGGAATGAATAATTGTTAAAAAGAAATAAAACATATGTAGTGTATAATGCATGACTATGACAAATGTTAATACAGTTTATTTTATTAATGTACATGTGCCTATGCCTGAAGTGATAACTTAATAAAGCTTTTAAAAAAAAATAAAGTATTATGGGTATCCACAGTCTTAAAGATACATAAGCTATTAAATAAATAAATAAAAGTGTGTGTGTGTGTGTGTGTGTGTGTGTGTGTGTGTGTGTGTGTGTGTGTGTGTGTGTGTGATGCTAAATTAACAAAAACGTCTACCACTATTTTGCTATCACACTTTGGTCAACAAAAGAGATGGTCAATAGGAGTGCAAGATCGGCAATCCCAAGGTTAGGGATTATGCCCCTTTTTCAGGGACTGCGGAATGTCGGAGTTGGAATAATCATTTAGCAGGGGAGGTGCAGTGGACTTGCCTCCCTGTAACAAAAAAAAAAAGGTTTTAACTTTGCATGCTCAGAGATTAATCTTCAAAGCATGCACAAAAGCACGTTAACATTTGCGCCATTAGTGTCTATGTCATTTGGTGCAGTCGATATGGATAATTAGATCCACATTACAGTGTGTGTGTGTGTGTGTGTGTGTGTGTGTGTGCATCACACAGAGAGAGAATGTACATATACATTTTATACACATTTAAAGTTGTACCACATTTATCATGATCCACCCCCCCCCAAAAGTGAGAGAAGTTCTCTCTAAAACTGAAACTGGCACAATTAAATTCTGTTTCATGTATCTATCTAACATTCTTGAATGCAATGCAGATGCATGTTAAAATGTATGCATTTCGACAGAGACTTATTTTTCAATAGCAGCATTTGAGGTAGTTTATCAGTTCTGAACAGTAACTTACAAACTTATCTTCATATTAAAGAAAAAGAATCTGCCCATGGGTACAATTATATTCATAACTCACACAAATATTGTAAATCTCCAGGAACAAGAACAAACACCAATTTATTTAGCAGATGCATCTTCACAATAAGACTTCATTAGAATGAAACGCATAAATAAGACAATTAAATATTTAATAGCAACTTCATCAATGGTAATAAGTAACATTTATACCAAAAACGTATTAAAATATATGTGACTGCTAGTAAGTATTTAATCATTCTTGAATAAAGGAATTTTCATTCTAATGAAGTCTTATTGCAAAGATGTAACCACTAAATAAACTGGTGTTTGTTATTGTTCCTGGAGATGTATGGTATTCGTCTGATTTATTACTTTCTTTTTGGATACCTTCAGTTTTCAAGCTACTACTACAGTTACATTCAAGATGATCCTTGAGCAGGCAGACATCACATCCACTTTTAGTTACTATCACCAGACAATAACCTGTAATGAAAAAATGTTCTTACCGTTTGTCTAACCAGTCCTTCTCAGTGTTTCTCACAGGACCAGTCTAGATATCATTAGGAACAGACTCATTCAGATTTAAGATGACATTTGTGTTTGAGGCAGTCTGCAAGTCTGTGCAACATATTTCAGACACAGAACTTGAACAGTTATCTCCAACATTTGGTTGAGATGGAGCCTTCAGTGAAACTGGAATACTGACTGGTTAAGGACCTTGTTATCCCGACTTAAATTTGGATACGGCTCCATGATGTGAGACGATCAATACTGAGACTCTTCAGCAGCAGCCTGAATATGTCTCTGGTTATGTCTCACAAGGGAATCATCATCCTTTGGCACAATGTAGGCCCATGGTTCATTTTTTCTTTCACAGCACCACCTGGCTCACTCGCTCAGTCTCTCAAGCATTAGGTGCACTGGCTAACCTGTCTGAAGGGCAGGTTGAGTTCAGGTACAACACTGCTTACAAATGTTTTTAAGGATTCTTTGCTTTTAGGTAATTTCTCATGAAGGACTCAAATAGACTAATCTTTCAAGTTTTGCTCGAACATTTGCTTTAAAAGGCTTAACATATACACACTGTTACTGGAGTAAGACATAAAACCACTGCAAGGATCAAGCTGGTGAAGATTTTTTTTGGCAGTTTGTACTGCTCTCTCAACAGCTCTGTTGGACTGTGGATAATAAGGACTTGATGTGGTATGTATGAATCCACAGTTCCTCAGCAAATTGCTGAAAATCAGTAGGTACAAGCAGTTTGTAGGCTGATAGACATACTAGATCTAGTAAACGTTGCCTTTAATATGACACTACTTTGTTGGCTACTCCTAGTTGGCACATGCAGTATTCTATACTGAAACAGTCAATATGACAATTATTTCCTTCAGACTCGCTTGTCAGTGCCTATTTTTGTCAAAGACCTTGTGAGTAAAGGAGTTGGTAGCAATGTTTCTCTCCTCTGGGATGCTTTACACATTATGCAAAACTGACATGCTGACACAAGCTTTGCAATGTCCATACTGATGCTGGGCCATCATATACAGTTATCGTGGATCTTTCATGCATTTAGTTATGCCTTGGTGTCCCTTCATATATTTGTTTTAACACTTTTACATGATGTTGAAAAGATACAGCAATTCTGTTGTAGTAGATCAGCAAACAACTACGTTCAGACAACTGTGCTCTGATGGTATAGTATTTGTCTGTCAAATGTTTTATCTGCGTACAGCATCCATCCCTAACATATTTAATAACTGTTTGCAACCCATTGTCAAGTATGGTAGCTTGTTTTAGTTCTTCTAACCTTTTTGTAGTTAGAGAATGATTTGCCATTTCACATGGGCAGCAACAGCTTTTGTACTGTGTCAAGTCTGGTACTGGGTTTCTAGACATGCTGGCTATACTTAATTGCTTTCTAGGTACATGCATTGCTCTCACATTGGATGTGTCAGTCTAAAACAGCCTTTGACATCTGGTTGGCACTTAGTCCAATTACAGGAATTAATCAGTGGAACAAGTGGCTTGCAGTCAGTCTGGAGATGGAAATTCTTGAGCTCCAACTGACATCTTGCAAACTTCTCAAGTGCCCAAACACTTACATGGCACTTCTCTACTTGCAAATATGTTTGCTCAACACCCTTTAATATTTTTCGGCAATTGGTCTTAAAGCTTGTCCATCGATTCAGAGTAAAGCAGCACCATGGCCACAACTATTAACATTAGCACTCATGACTGTATGTTTGGTAACTTCATAGTAGGTGAACACTGGAGCAGACATCAAAGGGACATAAGAACATACTAGGCAAGTGATCGGTGGGACCATAACATGCGTAGCCATATATACCTTTAAGCAAACTTCTTACCACCCTTTTCAAGCATTTAGTAGTGCTTTCCTTCCAATATGAGCAGGACAATACATGATAACTGTGGTGTAATTGTGTCTACACATCCAGTCATCAAGACTAGCCTTAAAGTTAGCCAAAGCAGTACTTTATTTGACCTGAAAGGGGATCTTATTCCATAGGCTAAGAATATATTGAGTTAGGAATCTCTCTCCCAGGAGTCTTGTTTATCTGTTGGTGTAGCTTTAAGTCCCCATTTTGGGTACTTGTATAGCAATTGGTTTTGCAAAGAATTAGGAGGCTAAGTAGGACTGGGTCTTCCATGGCTCGAAAGTGAAAAACAAGTCACTTTGCAACCTGAAAGGTACAGAGTGTATAAGTCGTCTCAAACTAAGCTACCAGGACAGGTGAAGGATTCGAGACCTTTCATTTTCTTGGTTAAAAATCTTTGAGGCTTTTCGTACTAACCATCCTTTAAATGGAATAAATCAAACCCATCTTTACTGTATTATCTATAAGCAATTTCATAAAGGCATCACTGCATTTCTGGACTTGCCTCTATAGTATATCACTGATAAACCCAGCACCCAGACAGGGGAGCCAAAAGTCAATAGACAATTAATGAGCAGCAAATCATCAATGCAGAATCTGGCTAGTGTCATCACATGCACTGTTATTCTGCCATTATTTTCATTTTTCTATAAATGCTGAGCAAAAGCTGCTTTCTTACAAATTGTAGAAGACCCTTAGTCTCTGTTTCATTCTTGGCTGGTACCAAAACCTGTAACTTTAGTACTACAGGAAGTACTTAACTCTAGGTTTCTGGTGTTTGGAACAACCACTTGAACTTCCCAGTGTGACTTTGCAGACTTGTAAGCCACATGCAATTAAACGATGACTGATTCATCCCATGGTTAACCTCAAAATCTGGCTTACAAAATGTTCTTAGACCTATTTATGTATCTAAACTGCAAAAAAAAGCCAGGCTTAAGTAACTAACTGCAACACAACAATGTGCTAAACAAAGTGATCCCATCATCACTTAAATTGCACTCAAATGTGAAATGTTACACTTAGATGTGATTTTCAGATCACACACACTGGCTGTTATTGGTTTGCCTGTCTGTTTTCTCTCAAAGGCCAAGAAAACAACTCCTTCTTCCATTCAAAAGTGCATGTGCAAGAGGGTTTCTCTTTCCTACTCCCCCCTCCACCAACCCCAGATAACACACCTCCATTCAGTATTGGCTGTTCATATTTATTAATTGTACTTGTATAAATGTTAAGATTTATTTTTCTTCTACTGCTCATACCCAAAATTGATTATCTGATCATGTTACCTTTAACATATTACACCTTATACCCAGCCACTTGTTTGGTACTTTTGTCCTCATTTTCCATACTGGAAATAAATTTCATCTACTGCACACTCCTAATTTTCTAGCGCCCAAATAATTATAATACAATACTGATTTTCATAAACTGATTGGTACAAACATGAAATAAGCCATAACATTCAAATTTATACTCAAAGCCTCACACTGCTCCCCTCACATCTAGAAAATAGAGACATAGCTAGAGTGGGGAGAAAGGGACAGTCACCACTGGTGAGCAAGTCTATTCCTCAGCAAGTTATGCAAAGTCTATATTGCAGGTATAAGGTTAGACACTTGAAAATATTATGGTCTCATCAAGTCAAAGTATCTGAGAGATCCTCAGAAGAAAAATGTACTTACCCAGGTAAAGGAAAGAAATGTGTTTGCATATACTCCTGGGCATAATCATTTAACCTCAAGTATAATTTATTTTTGCTGCTACTACAGGATGGGTTTCAATCGTGCTGGTCAAATAGTTATCTAGGGGGGTTTATATGCCTCCACTATGACTCGCCAAGCACAGCGGGTCAGGAATTTAACCTGAAGCAAAACTTAAATGTCTGCATTTTTTTGCAGAGGGGTCATCCCACTTCAGTGTCTATGTGGAGGCCCCCATCTGACACTCTGAATTTCCATACACTAACTCCATGGATTTACCAACACAGAGAAAAGATATTCTGAAAACAACTAAATTGTTGCCAGTGCACACTGAAAAATAACACTGGTGGTAATTTCCTATGGAAAAAAAAAGCAACTAGGGGGTTCAATATCAGTGAGTTCAACTCAACTGACAGAACAGTGTCCAGTTTGCACTCAACAAGGTGTAGGGAAGCAATTTCACACACATCATGTTTTGCAATGCTGATTTCTCGTAGTAACCAAAACTTGAATTTATTACCTTACTGTCTGTTTGGTAACCTATGACAAAATGTGGGCTTTTTATTCTTTTTGTGAATCCATACTCAAAGCCACAATTTTTTTCCATTTTCCAGCAAAATTCCATAAAATTCAAAAAACTGGTAATAATTACAAAAACTAAGGCATTCATAGAATCTGATAATTTAGACTAGGTTACTCCAACAATATTTGAATGTTTCCTGCTAGTTTTCTTAAATTATTCTGTTTTTAAAATATGCAATTAATCTCTTACAGACACACAAAAATCTGCTATGGATCTGTTTATATAAACCATAAAACTTACAAACATAAATGTGCTGATTGGAAACTAGAGTAACAATCACCAGCATAACAAACTGAATTTCAGTTAATGAAAATATGTCTTCATTACTTTAGTAAACATAGATTAGGGGCTTTGTCTACAACAAACAGTTTAGTGCAAACATAATACAGAGTCCAGCTCTACCAACATGCTGTACATGATGAAAATAAGTGAGATGCATGATCCCAAGTGTCACTTTTTTTAAACAAGAAATATCGTTATTAAATTATCATGTACAGCATAGGCATCTTACATTTATATAAATGAAAACAAACCATATTTGCATAATTTTAGTTGCAAACATTATACCTCGTTTATAATTTATCCAGTCATTGTTGGTCAAACATCAAGTAGTTCATTCAAATCCTGCCTTCTTTTAAGCCTCATTCCTCCTCTGTGTATTGCTAGCACAATTCCCATTTTTTCTGTGTAATTTATTCCTACCCTTTTCTAAAGATCCCAATTCCAGTTGTTTTATCTCTGTTACTATATTCACTACTTCTAGTACAGTTGGTTTAGATTTTGATTTCCATTTTCTAGTAATTGCTTTTTTGGCAGCCACCATAATTAGACTCAGTAAGGCCTTGCTATGTCTGGGCAATTCCGATTCTGTATCATAGCTCAAAAAAATAATTTGCTTAGTTACACCAACTTGTTCACCCAGTAGTCTGCAGGGAATCTTTAAAGTCTGCCAACTTATCACTCTCTCAGATCATATGTTACCAAAGTTAACTCTCTTCCCCATCACTCCTCCAACATTTGCCTTCCACCTGAGGAAAAATTATTTGGAGTCTGCTTGAAGTATTAAAATACCTATGCAAACACTTCTAAGCAAAAATCCTAAACCTTCTAGACTTTGCTGCATACTTGTGAGATGTGCATCATATGTCCTTCCCTTTGTTCCTTTGTAAACTGCGCATCCAATCTCTCTCTTCCCAATCTTTTCTAACCTCCTCAGATTCTTATGGTTATCATGCAATATTTTACATGCTCTACTAATTACTCCTTTTTAACTGCAGTTCCTGTCATAGATTCAACTAAAAACTCTAGCAATGCTGGTCTTTCACTTAGAATCCTCCTATTTCTTTCTCTTTGCCTGTACTCTGATTTCAACCCTTAATAAGGAAGGCAATCTCTAGCCTGCAGTCCACATAAATTCTTGGCCTCTTCCCATTCTATTATCTTTCCTTATCTAATTATTTGCTTCCAATACTTGGTTCTTTTGCCAATTTTTTTTTTCTCCAACAAATTCCAGCCCCTCTTTGCCTAGTGTCTATATCCCTAATTGCAGTCATCCATATCAAAAGAATCTCCTTTTTTCGTGCCCGTGTTGGCGTAGTTCTTAGAATACTTTCTGCTAATTCATGAATATAATATTCTGCATGGTTATTGTTATTCTCCTTAAAGATCTGCATCTAAAATCTCAGTTTCTTGTTTCTTGAGCTTCCCCCATCTGTTTCAACATCATCCCTTTCCACTTTGAATTACAGCATTCTGCTTGTGCTATGTATAGGAGTCTTAACTGTGTAGCTCTGAAACACTCTTTCAAATCAGTTACTCCCAAACTGCCTTGTTCTATTGGAAGAATCAGCTTATTCCATTAGACTTTTGCTACATTCCCGTCACAGATAAAATCCTTCAGCTCTTTATGAATTGCTATCCAGAAAATACCCTCTGGTTGATAAAAATATGCCTGTGCTGTGTATAAAACTAAAGGGATCAAAACATTTTAACTGCATTAATCTTGCTATCCATATCCATGTAACAGGGCATCCAATTTCTTAGTTTTTGCATTATCTTTTGTTTAGTCTCTTCCCACATATCCTTAGCTGCCACACTCCTAAGTACTTCATTTTATCATGCTGCCATAAAAATATGGATATTGGTGAACCATTTCCTGTTTGAGTACATAATTTACAGCTATTACCTTTGTTTTAGCTTCATTAATTTTGTAACCCAAAAAGATTTGAAACTGCCTCAAAATGTTCCACAACACTGAAATGTCTTTTTCCTTGTTCTATCAAGTTTAAAATATCATCTGCAAATAGAGCCAACTTTTCTTGACTAACATACCAATTACATCCTTGAATTTCTGAGCCCCTTTTTTTCTTTGACAATGGTTCTAAATATAATGCAAATAACAAAAGGAAAACAGGACACCTTTGCCTGGTTCCTCTGCTCAAACAGAAATTATCAAGAGAGGAACCCACCCATTTTAACTTTTGCCTCTCATCACTCATATTATCCTTCTAATCAACCTTTCTATATTTTATAATTTTATCAAGGAATGCAAATGCTTCCATTGCCCTGCTCATAAACTCCTGCTTACTCTGTCAAATGCTTTCGCTGCATCTAGACCCACCAACAACAGTGGTATTTTCTTACATTCTGCTTCCCTCTGGATCATTAATGTCCAAGTGTCACACTTCTGAGGTTGGAATACACTGGAATACATGCAAGTTAGAGGGAGACATTATAGTTTCATCATTTTTACAATTGGTTGATCTGTTTACTGCAGCTTTAAACTGGAAGAAACACAAATCAGAGACACACAGCATGTTGTTACATGACCCACTATTTTTATCTTCACGTTCAAAAAAAAATTAAGACTGCTTTTAACAACAACTGAAGAGTAACACTACCAACAGATAAAACTGATATTTCATTATTTATGTATTTAATGAATTCTTATATTAAGCAGATATCAACAAATATCACATCATCAGATGGAGAGAAAAATATTTCTTGATAAGCTGCACTTGCTTTATACATTGCTCATTATTATTTATGAGCATTTTTAAAGCATTTATTTAATTTCATGGCAAAAATAGTTATTTCTCTGTTGGATTTTCTAGTCTGTGCATCTCCAAATCTCTTTGCAGAAGGATGAATTAGCCAGGGACTTAGTTGTTGGTAGTTGTTTGTGGTTTAACTTCCACTTGAGCTGTTTTTGCTGTGCTGTTAAATTAACAGATTCCAGGAATATACATCTTGTGGCAGAAGGGGTTTACCTGGTCTCTCTGAGTTTGTATCCATAGATTGTTACTAGGCTAATGACCCAGGGGACCATTTTAAGCCTAGCCAAGTTTTCCTAAAAGAACAATGCCGTCTTGTATCCAAATAGGACATTGAAGGCCAGTCATTTATAAGCTACCACTGTTCATGAGGGATGAGTGCCAGACTCCGTATGAATTTCATACTCCTCACCCACTGGTCTAGTTGGGAAGCACTGCTAATTGTTGTTTATTATACACTTAAGAGTTGTTTTAGCTATGTTTTTACATTAACAGATTCCAGGGTCAGACATCTTGCCGCAGAAGGGGTACCTGGTCTGGCTGTATTGGGAAGCACTGCAAGAAGCTCAAAGTGTGGTTATTTATTGGCTAGAGGGCATAGGAGTCTATTTTCAAGCTTTTTTTCCTCTGTGCAGAGCTACCCATTAGGCCGCAGTGGTTAGCAATGCCCTGAATAGTAGCAGACACTTAGATGGTAACCTATAAAGTTAGGATCTGATCAGAAACCTGTTAATTGTGGCATTGTGCAGACATAACTTTAGAGCAGCTGGCTTGTGCATCGAATAGCACTACCATACCCACATATAATATGGCATCCTGCCCTTAACCCCAGAAACTACTGAAAGAAACCCCTGTTAAAACCCAGTCCTTAATCCTAAACAGCCAACCCTATTACAGGACCAGACAACACTGATATGCAATTTCCAAATGTGTCTATGGCCAGCTTGGTAGACTTGGACATCCTAAGGCAATGTAGCAATTGTCTCATGTTCTCAGAAAACCAGTTAATCATTGAAGAAAATAACACAGTATGCGAGAGATATAAATACACAACTTCCTTGGAGGCAAAACTCTTACATCCAAATGAGGATGTCATGAATACCCACACTACATCCCTCACACATACCGTTCACAGCATACACAGAGATTGTTTTATGCTGAGGTGCTTAAAATAAAGCTTCCCAAACCACAAAGACCTCCAAAGCCACTTAATGGCAGGACTGCTCCTCTCTAATCACTAAAGCATGCATCAAAAGCAACACCAAACATCTCACATAAGCCTACACCTAATGATCCCCTAGTGCAAAGCCCATAAAGCAAGCATACACTTTACCTAATAATCTTGTCAAAGGGAACTCCACTGTGCCACACACAGATGACCCACTCACCAAGCTGGACAAGAAGAGGATAATGGTTAGTTGCTTGTCTGGAGCCAGGACCTGCACTATCACGCACACACTGAAATTACTGGATTTCAAGTACCAATACAATTTTATCATAGTCCATGTAGGTTGTAAATGACTTGATACATACCTCAATGAAGTATATGAAAAGAGAAATAATGGATCTCTCAGAATGTGCATCAGAGGTAGGTATGAGCCTTGCATTGAGCAGCATTCTACCTTCACCAAGGCTGATGTCACAGTATGAACATAAAATTATTGATTTTAACAACTGTCTTAATTTCCAGGTATCACTCCATGGGGAATCCAATACTTGTTAGCATGGGAAAACATGGTCAAAAGGCCATGTTGCTTTGTCAAGGATGAACTGCACCCATCACGCTCAGCCTTTTGGATATTAGCTAAAACTTTAGCCATTCCCTTAGAGCATTTTTTAGCAATGCCACAAAAACAAAATTACCAACATAGTGAAAAAGTCCAGAAGCAACCTTAAGGTGCTACTGCCCAATGCTTGGAGCCAAAACAAAAAACTCATACCCTTCAAGCCCTCCTCACTCTGGAGAATGTAGACATCTGTTCTGTGACCAAGACATGGTTTAAAGCCATAGAAACTACTCCGGAAGTGATAGGCTACAGTGCATTCCATACATTTAGACCAACAACAGCACAGACTAGGGCCAAAGGTGGAACTGTTTTGATCTACTTTTAGCAGCAAAAATACCTCCAATTTGGTTAAACTGGAATATAGCATGGAGCTCATCCATGTACAAGTCACCACAGGTGAGGTACCTCACCATAACATGGCTAGGCTAAAGGTCACCAACTATGCCCCTAAAGTCTCACAACTCTTACATAAACCTACTGGAGGTACTCACCATACAACCAAACAACCTATTCATTGGTGACCAACTACTACTCTATAGACTGGGAAGTGTAAACTGCCTCAAACTCACAGGCACAACACTTTCCAAACTTTATTAACACAAACACCCTGGAACTATCTCAGAGGACCAACCATACTGGATCTGGTACTCACCAACATGAGAGAGCATTGCAACTCCGATGTTACATCCTCATTAGTTGAGGTCAGATGACAAAGTTGTCTCATAGGTAGGTACTAGGCTATCTGCCCAAAGGCATTTATAAGCCTAGCCAGAATGTGTTGACTTTCGCCACCCCCTTAGATTAGTTCCCTGTGCCTCAGCCAATGAAGTGATCCCCGGGGTAAACTTTCTGTTTCCCATCCACTCGTCAAGGTTTTTCTTGAAGAGTGTTAGTGAGGAGCTCTGTAGATTGGAATCTTGTTCCAAAGCATGGGAAGTCTCCAGGACAGGAATCTATCCCTCCAGCACGTCCTATTTATTGTTGCGGTGAGGTTTAGACCTCTAGAGCATTTGACTCAAGAGGATAAGGTTTTCTTTAGGTGGAGTATGTCCATCAATTTTAGGTTGGACATGGCCTTGTATGTCAGGCAGAGATCACCTCTGAGAAGGCGGTATGCAACCAAGTACAGCTGGAGTTTCTTCAGTCTAGCTGCATATGGCATCTGTTTGAGGCCAGTGATCCTCTCTGTGAGGTATTTCTGTGGTCTTTCCAGGTGCTGCAGGTGTCTTTGTAAGGTACATCCCAAATGGGGCATTGTACTCTATGATGGGTCTTGATGGGTAGAGGGGCACAATGACCTCTTTTGATCTGGATGCTAACTCTTTTGTGATAAGGTGGGCCATGTAAAAGGATTTTCTAACTACCATGGCAATGTGATTATCAAAGGAGAGATTACTATCTACTTGGGTCCCCAGATCCCTTATTACGTCTTCCGTATTTAGGGGACTACCACCTATGTCGTAGTTTGTGGGTACTTTGCTTTTTCCAAAGGGGATGACTATGCACTTTTTGCCATCTAGCTAGAGGCCATGATTTTGAAACCAGGAATCCATCTCAGTGAGACCCTTTTGGAGGATGTCTGTGTCAGCCGGAGAGTCAATTATAGCCCCTAGTTTGCAGCCGTCTGCAAACTTGGTCAGCCATAGTCCTCCTGTGCTTGCCTGTACCTCTAAGAAGTATAAGTTGAACAGGAGGGGTCCTAGGACTGAGCCCTGGGGAACGCGACTTGTAACCGGTTTAGAGTCAGACCTAGCTCCCGCAACTCTTACCATGTGGGTTCTGTCCGTGAGCCAGTTGGCAAACCATCTTGTGATGTAGGGGTTTATGTTCAGGCTGGAGAGCTTGTCTATAATACCAGAATGGGGAATGGTGTCAAAGGCCTCTGCAAGGTCTAGGCAGGCTTTGTGTACCACCTTTCCCTCATTTATAGCCTTGGTAACTGTCTCAAAGAAGTCTGCCAGGTTTAGGAGGCATGATCTGCCCTTAAAAAAGCCAAAATGGGCAGGGTCCAGTGTTTGGGGGTTCCCAATGTCTCTGTTAATGAGTTCCATGATGATGCGCTCCATAGCCTTGCAGACCAAGCTAGTCAGGCTTATAGGGTGATAGTTCCCAAGGTCTGTTGTGGCTCCATCTTTGTGGAGCGGAATAACCATTATGTGCCACTCTATGGGTACGTAACCTGTGGAGATGCTGAGTTTGAACAGTGTGTTTAGGTGAGGGGTTAGTTTGTCTTTGAGCTCGTGTAGGATGCAGCCTGGGACACCGTCCGGTACCAATGATGTTGTGTTTTTGGCTTTGGAGAGGGCTGTTTTAACCTGAGTGTCTGTGATTTCAGGGGCTCTACACTCTTCTGGTATGGTTATGGGCCCTTTTGGGGGTGAGAGGGGGGTGAAGTTTGCTCTGAACCAGTCTGCCAGGATGTTTGCGATATTGGTCAGTTCGGTGTATTTTGTGACATCCTGCACTAACTCCGAGCAGATCTGAGCATTGCCACTTAGATTCTTGACATAGCTAAAGAATGCCTTGTGGTTATCTTTGGCGTCCTTGGCAATTTTTCTTTCGAAGCTCGCCTTGAATGATTTTATGAGGGATCATAGTTTCTTGCGGATACTGATCAGGGATGTCTTCCCTTCTTAGGATTTTACTCTCTTCTGTACTAGTTTCCTCCTTCTATTGTATAGCTTGTTTATGGCAGGAGTCCACCAGACTGGTTTCCTTTCCTTGGAGGAGTGAGTCTTGGTTTTGCTTGGGATAACATGATCCATGCATTCTTGTGGGTGCCTATAGAATGCATTAGTAAAGGATTTTGCAGCTTGGACAGTGTTATCCTTTAGCATGGGGGCTTTGAAACTTTCCACCTTGGTCTTAAGTAATGTGAAGATTGCTTTTGAAAAGTTTTTCAAGGTGGTTTCCTTTTCCGGGGGTTGGGGTGGAATGTGGATATCCACAGTAATTTGTTTATGGTCAGATCTAACCAGTGAGGGGTTGACCTCCGGTGTGGTGCACCGGTAGCCCATGTTGATGATGACCAGGTCCAATATGTTGTCACCTCTGGTGGGAGTGTTGACCAGTTAATCCAAGGCATTTGAGTTTATAAATTCTAGGAAATGTTGGGCAAGGAAGTTTGTACTTGATTAGTTCTCCCAGTTAATGTTTGGCTAATTGAAATCACCCAATTCATTCACACCATTAATTTGAAGTAAAAATCAGCCCAGAAATTACAGCTAAACCAGTAACAGTTAGAAACTATTCAAAGGCAAACTATATCCTACTAAGTGGCAGTCTGTCATAATTCAAGGCTCTCCCTAAACCCAGGACGACAGCTACCTATGCAGAATTATTCACAGACCCACTATACAACATGTGAGTGGTTACATAGAGAGGCTGCTGTACCTCCCAGAAATAAACACAAAACCACCCCCACTGGTAGAATCTTCATCTAAACTGAGTATATAGAAAAGAAAACCCATGGCCAAAATCAGGAAAAGCAACTCCATTAAAAAAGTGCCATTTTATACAACTAAATAAGAAACTTAGAGATCTAAGTAAAACAAGGCCAACTATGAGGTCAGGATAGCTTTGCAGGCTAAGGACAATCAGAAGGCCTTCTTCAGCTATATCCAAAACCTTACACGTCACCTACAACAGTGTGCTAAACTGGTGCTGAACAGTACCACCTACTCTGCCCAGGGTGACATAGCAAATCTACTGGCTGATCAGTTCAAACTTCACCCTCAGTCCCCAGTTCCACCAAGTGAAATCTCCTCCAACATACATCCCCTGATTATCAGTTGGGAGCAGGTGCTGGCAGCACTCACTAAAGACAATAACACTTCCTCCACGGGTCACAACAACATCCCCAGTTGCCTCCTGAACAGTCTAAAACATGACCTATCAGAACCACTTAAGGCACTCCAACTACAGAACTGAAACAACTACATTCCAAGTGAATGGAGGGCAGCAACAGTCATTACCCTCCAAAAGGCTGGACCATCAATTGACCCAGGGAACTACAGACCCATCAGTCAAACAAGCCTAATACACAAACCATGGAATGAATCATTGTGGAAATAATAAACAAGGGCATTGGCAACCTACAGACAGTGGATCAATCTCAATTTGGCTTTGTTAAAGGAAGGTCATGCCTACTTAACCTGGCAGACTTCTTTGAAAAGGTCAACAAGGCAATGGGAAAGAGTAAAACAGTGCATACTGCATAGCTTGCCATGACCACGGCATTTGATACAATGCCCCACTCAGGCATTGTTGACAAGGTATCTGAGCTAGGTTTAAGTCCTTACATAGCTCACTGTCTTGCCAGCTGGCTCACAAACAGGACCCAAGAAGTCAGGATCACTGAGACCACCTCCACCAAGAGACCATTCACCAGTAGAGTACCACAGGGCTCCACATTGGCCCCACCCATGTTTGGCATCTCAGACATCAAGGCTAAAGTTAAAGGCCTCTGGCTCACCAGGTTCGCAGATGACTGTAAACTGGGAGCTATTATAGATTCCCCCAAGACAAACAATGTGCAAGTGGGTTTAATTCAGAGGTTTAATTCAGAGTAATGACTGGTGACAAAGCCATGGCCTAAAATTCAATGCCAAAAATGGATTATAATGCCCTTTGGGAAACTGTCAAGGCAAGTTAATTACTCCGTCAATAAAATACCTCTAAGAGTCGACTTGTAGGGATGTGGGAACAGGTGTATACAGCAAGCTGACCTTTGACCAACATGTAGCTAAGATAAGAAAATCATTCCATGTCACCCAACTTACAAGTAAGAGTATGGAATCCAGATGCAAGGAAGTTATAGTACCACTCTACTAAGCCCTGATCAGACCTGTCATTGAATACAATGCCCCCTTTGGCATGCATCTAACCAAACACTTGAAAACAGTTGGAACATCCACAAAGGTTTCTCACCAGGATAATTCATGGCATGAATACCCTGTCCTACACTGACAAATTAAAGGCTCTGTCTCTGTATTCAGTCTCCTACAGGCTGCTGAAAGGAGACCCTTGCCTGGCTTACAGGGCTTCCTCAGACCTAGCCCTGATGGATCTGTTGCACAAGTACAAAACAAATAGCAACAGAAACACTAGATTCAGGATCTGAACTTTGCTTGTGACTAACAGAATGTGCTGGAGAGACAGATATCGGTCCCAAAGGATCCCGGACTATGGAATAGGCTCCCCTGCCAAGTAAGAGAGAGTTAATTTCTGACCCTATTCAAATAAAACCTTGACAAATGGATGGGTAATCATAAATTTACCCCCAGTCTGGCCCCTGTGTCCCTTTATGGACAGAGGCAGTAAATAAGAAAGTATTATCCTACAACCCTGTCTACAAATCCTTACCTACCTGCCTACTAACATGCCTCACTGGAGTCCCCAGTCTGATAATTGGAAATCAAATGGTTTGGGGTGTGCAGCTAGGCTTACAAGGGTCATAATGGTCATTAGCCTAGTAACAACCCATAAACCTAAGAAAGTCTGAGAGTTTATTTAATGTGCAACTTCTATTTTTCTTTTAGGTCCAGTTATTCAGTATATACACAACTTTATCTGGGAGTCACAACAAATTAGTATATATTTTACTAGCTGAAACAAAAATAACTTAGGGAGATTGTCATGTTTTACTTTTACAAATGGGAGGCTCAAACTTAAATTTCTTCTGCTGAGATGCAAAGTACAAAATCTTCAATTGATTATCTGCTAATTGCTCTAATGGCAACATCTCACACCTTCAGATGGACTGCTTTCACAATGAAAAACGTCAGCAATGACAAAACAGCTTGCCTACAAGTACAATTTGCAGATAAAACTGTAATATGGAAACTCCTGATTCAAAATTACTGTATGATTTGTTCACTGATTACTTCTTAATATAAGCACTAAAGGGGGAGCTATAGCACTTGTGTAGCACCCCCTCTAAATCCACGACCTACTGCCCTATTCACTCCTATTAGGGTTGCCCCTGAGAGGAGGCAGCCAATTGTAGATCTCCTCCTTCTGATGGCTGATGTGAACACTTCATCACTGTGTAAGGCCCAGTTATGCCCTTCCCAACCAAGTGCAGGTTTCCATACACATGCTGCAGAAAGCTACTATTGCCATCTTGGCTGATCAAGCTCACATCTCAGGTGTACTATCTTATTTGTTGTCTGCAGGTTTCTGCCTGCAAGGTGGTGACTGGCCAACTAGAACCACTAATCTCTCCTTTCCAGGATTGGTGAACCAGCACTTGCTGCCCACTCCCACCCTTCCCTGACCAACTCTTCCAGTGCCAGAGCTACCAGTCGACCTTGGGTGATGTGGTTCATAATCTGGGTTTCACCACTCTATGTGCTTTCTTTACATCTGATAATTTCTAGCTGTATTCCCTCTAACCTGAAACTACATAGCTGGTCTGGCAAACACTGCTGGATTTGAACCTCACTCTATCTGCTTCATGGTTTATGATATAAGTGTAGTAGCAATGAAATTGAAATGGATTTTTTTTGTCTCATTCAACATGTAACTCTAAGTCAATCCCAGCATGGGAGGCAATTCAGAAAGTTCAAGTCCAGTAAATTCACTTTGCTGGTGCTTTGCAATAGAGTCATAGTTATATACTAGGCTAGAATCCACCAGGGCCTTTATAAGCCTAGCTGTGCAATCCAACCCAATAGTGTCCCTATGTATCATGGGCTTTTATTAGGAGGGGAGGGTATGTTAGGAAGTTTCTAGAGATTATTGGCAGGGGGTATGTTAATTTGAGCATTACTGTCTGCTTCTGTCTATCAGAAACATGGGAGCCAGACCTGGGGTGAAGTTCTGATTTTCCATTCATTTATCAAGGTCACATTTAAATAGGGTTAGGGTTGGACTTTGCTTCACATGGATGGGGAGGCTATTCCAGAGTATGGGGATATTCTGAGATATATGTCTTTCTTGCTAACATGTTATGTCACAAGCAAAATTTAAATACTTGAACCTAGTGGTTCTGATGCTGTTCATTTTGCAGATGTACAAAGGGTCCATCAAAGCTGGCTCCAAGGATACCTTGTATGCCAGGCATAGACAGCCTCTCAGTAACTGGTAGCAGACAGAGTACAGGGATAGGACTTTAAGGCGATCTGTACAGGACAATGTTTAGACCATGGATTTTTCTGAAAATGAACCCTTGTAAGCTTTCCAACTCTTGCAAATGTTTGGCCAAGTACATGTCAATGGGGGAATGATACTCAATGATGGGGTCTAATAAGGGCCAAATAAAGTAGCACTATGACTTCTTTGTACATGGATGCCAATGCCATGCCCTTACGTATAAGGTGGGAAACAGACAATGATTTTCTTACTACCTTGGCCACAAGTTAGTCAAAGGCCAGATTACTGTTTATGCGTGTTCGCATACCCAAACTACTAGGTCAATTTTTCTTCACTGCACACCATTATACTCCTGAGGCTACAGACTCCATTCTGCATAAATGTGAGAATCATTGTCTCCGACTACATAAATCATTAACTCTATGATACTGCAAATCACTGGTTTAATCGCAGTACCTTGCTTAAATCTGATAAATGTACCATTTATACACAAACTTTTCATATCATTGACTTTTATATTTGCAAAACAGTTGAGTTTCTGAATCCACTGAAGAAACTGCGCACACAGTCTCAGCACACAAAGCAGAATTCACAAAATGAAAGATGAGTACTTACCACAATAAGAGAGCTTCACAATCAACATCTATCCACTTCAGCCAGTGGGACTACTTGCTGTAGGCACTAGTCAGCACACTAAACATTTTTCTAAGCTTATACTCTTCCTCTAACTTCATGCTATTCTGCTCCTCCTCACTTCTCCAGATCTCTACAGTGCCCAAGAATAGTCAGCATTCTAGAAATGCTCACTAATATGAGCGACAGATGCATCCACTCAAGTGTAGAGTCCACAGTGGTTAAATCCAACCATAAATCAGTCACTTTGGAAGTAGCAATAGCACCAAAACTCTCCAAAGGAGAAGCCAGACTAAAAAAACTTCTCCAAAGCTAACTATACCCCCACCCCCCAGATGGATGGTCAAGCTCCAGTTTCTACACATGGCATTGACAGCTATACTAAGGTATACACAGATGCCCTGTATAAACATGTACACAAATGCATAGACACAGCTCTCCCTGATAAAGCAAGATCCTCAAGAAAAAAACAAACCACCCTGGTGGACATTAATAGGTTATACAATAAATGAAAGAGGCTATTGTCTAAAAATATGAAAGCAAGATCCCAAAAATGGAAGGGCATCCTCACAGGCCTAAATAATCAAATAAGACAACTCATATAATCCTCAGAGCAACTATTAGAAAAATGTATCAACCATAGCCAAGGATAACCACAAAGCTTTCTTCAGCTAAATCCAAAACCTAAAAGATAGGACTCAGTTATTTACCGAACTAATTGTGGATGGTATCACACACACTGACCCTGCGGAAAATGCAAATCTGCTAGCAGACAGGTTTGGTGAAAATTTCACCCCCATCATCCCCCAAACATACCACAAACCATGTCACCATCACCTCCTCCGCCCTGCATCTCCAAAGAGCAAGTCATCAAAGTTCTCTCCAAGGCTAAGAACACAGCCTCCAAGGGGCCAGATGGCATTCTGGGCTGCGTTCTAAATGTTCTAAAACAAGAGCTAGCTACTCCATTAGACACCTATTCATCCACAGCCTGTGTACTGGCTTTGTCCCCACTGAATGGAAAACAATGACTATTATCCCTCTCCACAAGGGTGACTTGGCAACAGACCCAGGTAACTATAGACCCATAAGTTTAACCATCCTCAATTGTAAGGCAATGGAATGAATCATCGTGGACCTCATAAATAAGGATACAGGTGACCTCCAAACCCCAGATCCTTCCCAGTCTGGTTTTGTCAAGGGCAGGTCATGCCTGCTAAACCTGGTGGACTTCTTTGAGAATGTAACCAGAGCTATAGATGAGGGGAAAGGTGTGCACACAGCCTATATATACTTGGCCAAGGCCTTCGACACTATCCCATATTCAGGCATCCCTGATAAACTAACCCAGATGAACATCAACCCCTATACATTGTCAGGTGGGTTGCAAACTGGCTCACAGATTGACAACACACAGTCAAACTAGGACATTTCACCTCTACCAGCAGACCTATCACCAGTGGGTCCCATAAGGGTCAGTGTTGGGTCCCTCTTGTTTGGCATACATTTCTCAGAAGTCCAGATCAAAACAGAGGGGCTACAGCTAACCAAGTTTGCGGATGACTGCAAATTAGGTGTTATCACTGAATCCCTTGGCAATGTCAGCATACTCCAAAAGGAGCTTACACAGACCAATGATTGCTGCCAATGCCCCTGCTGATTACAAAATAAACAATAACACCCTAAGTACCAATTCAGTAGTGAGAGACAAGGTAACAGAAGTTGACTGTGACCTCAACTTTGACCACAATGTGTCTACTGTGGTGAGGAAAGCATTCTACGTTGATCACCTGATTAAGAAAGACATAGCCTTGAGAGCAAAAGAGGTTGTAACTCCCCTGTACTCATCCCTCATCAGGCCTATTATTGAATATAACACTCCCTTTGGTATTCACTGTACCAGACACCTGCTGCAGCTTTAGAGACTGCAGCAATTTCCAAGAAAATTCATGGTCTCCAACACATATCTTATACAGACAGACTGAAGTCGCTGTCACTGTGCTCAGCAGCATATAGCCTACTCAAAAGTGACTTATGTCTGGCTTACAGGGCTAAGTAGCATATAGCCTACTCAAAGGTGACTTATGTCTGGCTTGCAGGGCTATCTCTGACCCAAATTTAGTTGAAATGCTACACATCTGTAAGTCAAATAGGACTAGAGTCACCCATTCCAGGGACCTCAGTCTTGCTTGAGACAAAAATAGGACCTGCTAGACAGACAGATACATCTCTCACAGGTTGCCACATCTCTAGAAGAGGCTCCCAGTCCCATCATGCAGAGCATCTCCCATGACCCTGTTAAAGCGCAACCTGGATGACAGGTTGGGAAACCGTAAATTTCTACCAGGATTAACCCTGCTTCTCTCCTGGACATGGGTAGTCCTTGATAGAAAATTCTTGGGCATAGAAGATATCTCTCAACTAGTATTATACTGAGATTTAACGGCTAGGTTTGTAAAGACCCTCAGGTCAATAGTCTAGTAACATCCTATGAACCTATAAATAATTTATACACACATGGAAACTGCAATTAAACCCTCATCTTCTTCCAGACCTCCATCAGCAAGGGACAGTAGAAAAGTGAGTATGCTCAAGAGAAGTGAACATACACAGATCATGAATGAAGCCCAGTTGTGTTAGGAACTTACCATAGCTGTAGATGTTCAAGATTCACTGTTACAGTCCTCATTGTTGAGGGTTCATGCCTCCCAGTAGCCTAACTGCTAGTCTGGCTTCCACAGCTCTATATGCCCCAAGGCCTTTGATGACACTCCTCTACCAATTAAGCAAGGACCACAGTGGTACAACAGCTACATCAGCCAACATTATCTACAGAATTTTCTTGCTCTAGGAAAATCCAGGTAGAAGACCCAATTGCAAAGCCCAAGTGAATCAGATGGTAACAGCCCTCTGTGCCCAGAGTCCACTCAAGAGGTCCCCAATTTTCCCCTCTTTAGGTAGTAGGTATAGGTAAAAAAAGGAAGGAGCAGCCTGGTAGTGAAGTGAGAGGGAAACTGCAGATAAACAAACTAGTTGCTTCCCAACCTAGCATATAGAAATATACAACTGGTCATAAAAGGGGGGGGGGGGTCACTGGACTGCAAAAGTGAATCTATTTGAATATCTACATTTATTGTAAGCTCCTAACACAACAGTACCACATTCCTCACAGCACTCGCCACTGCAGTCCTTACTTTGGAATATTTGTAAAGAATAGTTAAGGGTGGTTGGAGACAATTAGGAGATAAGGGCCTGCTGGGTATCAGAGGCAAATTTTGCATTGGCCCTACAGACTAATCCTAAACTGTAGAAAGATACTAGACAAGAAAGCCCATTCTCACAGCCTCACAGTCACTTGCATGGGATTGAAGTGTGTTTACTCTTACTTGTCTGAGTTCCGTACTACTATCATGTTATTTTGTTTAATTGTATTTCTTTATTTCCTTTGTTAACAGTGATTAGTAGACATTGTCTAATCAAAGGTCCCTTTCAGTAGCAGCCCTGAGAGAAAATTTCCAAAGTGTGAACAATTAGCAGAATTACAGTACAGTTACAGAAGCAATAACAAACGCACTTTTCCATAAACTTAAAGAAAATGTATATACAATTCTTCTAATGTATATTAATTATTATTTACATATAGTCACATAGGTTTTCCTTCCATTTATGGCATACTTTCATGTTTGCTTTAGTCTGGCAGAGAAGAACTTAGAAACAAAAAAGGGAGTTACGAAAAAGTAAAAGGGTGGAGTTAGCACAGACGGTTTACATGGTTTGGGAATCTAAAAAAGCTGCTTAGAGATTAGGTAAATGACAATCAGGAAGTAAAAAGAATTTTTACAGTACGGAAGAGTCACATGATCAAATACTTTTATGTGTGTATTATAATAACTTATACTTTGATTATGGTTTACTGCTGTAGAAAATGTCAGTTTTTGTAGTAGTTAGGTAGGTCTTCAACTTGCTTGCAAAAGACTTCGTACTGACCTCAGTTCTAATTTGTTAACAATGTTCCACAGCTTAGCTACATAAAAAGGGCATATGGAAGCCACATAATGAATGTGTAATTTGGTTATGATAAACAGATTTCTGGGGGGGTATCTCCTTCCTTTCAACACAATGAGGCCGAGAGTACAAGACAGCACACAATGTCAGAATGACCTCCTTCATTTCCAGAATATTTATATGTAATATGCCTCATCCTGTGATTAAGTCCTTGGACTTTCTGCCCTAAACAATTCTCCTTCTCACCCAACGACAGAACATGTGACATGTCATCGGTGGAAAGTGCAGAGAAAAGGGACTGACCAAGGAAATGCTGTTCTAGTTAAATCAGTGCAGAGGTTTGCATGAACAGGGAGCCAAAGTCAGGTAATGAAATAAATTGTTTGGCTCACACATGACTGCAGACTACAGCCTGGCATAAATCCACCACTGACAGTGCAACTCATGCCACTTGCAACAGGAGTCCCTCAATCCCTTGTAGAATCTTCTGGCCAAATCTGGTCCTTAAGTGGCAAGACAGCCACTTCCTGGTGAAAGCACTGAAACTATGCATAGGAAAATTATGCATTGACCATCTCGCCGCCTCGTCCTCTGAATTTGAATGAAAGAATCTACAAGCACATAGTGGACTCAGTGAATCCTCTCCAACAAGTGCATGACCAGGAGTAGGGCTTCTTTCACACCTAGAGGAATACATTTCAATTCCTTCAGAGGTTTCTTGCATTCCTTCTTGCTGTGTCTTAAGTGTGTGTATGTGTTGGGTTGAGATGCTGAGCAACAAGTCTGCAGTCTCTTGTACTCCTAGCGGTCACTGATTATTGCCTGCACAGCCAGTCTGAAGTCGTCTTGACACACTGTCACCAACTTATATAAATAGTATTGGGGGGGGGGTAACAGTAACCAGGCTGAAGCTTCCAGCAAAGCATAACTTAATACAGCCTCAGATCACCACTGAATTCTGGACAGCTCCATCACGGAGCAAAATTTTCTGAAATGGCAGGGTGTTCAAGAGTCCTGTTATGGTTCTATAATGACAACGATGAGATGTGAATGCGTTGCAGGTGGCTGAAGGACTGTCAGCTCTTTCACCCTCACATTCAGTGCTGACTGTAGCAAAACACTGGGTATAGAGCTGTGGGCACCTGCTCCTGACTACAGCAAAAGTGCCAGCACCTCATCTGGTAATTCCTTGTGAATTCTGATTGGTCTGCAGCTGAAGGGAAGGACATCACTGGAACCACTCAAAGCAAACTTAGTTTAGTCTAAAATTTCCTAGCATTCTTACTATCAACTCGAAGGAAGAAAACTAAGGAAGAAGTGGTGGCAGGGTTGGGAAAGGTGACAGCCAACACTTGTGCAGATATCAGCCTAAAATGAGGTACTTCTTTTCACCAGCAGTACTGAAGGCATGAGGAAGGAGGTCTTGACTTCTCCAAGAAGGGTTTACTTCAAATAGCTATTGTCTGATTTTTGAGGGCTTTTTCATCTTTCACCTTTCTTCCAATTTGCATCTCATACTAAACAAAGGTTTACAGACTTTCCTTCTCAGCACTCTTCCAAAATCTTACTGAAATTACAGCTAGACTGAAGGATGAAGAAGAGACAGAATTTTGAATCTCTTGCCTTAAAAGTTGTACTTCATGGATAAAAGCAAACCTTCATTATGCTTCTGGTCTTAATTTTGTACAAAAGTACTACTTCTTAATACTGTCGACAAGGCTCAAACAGAAGAAGACGTTAATACAAGTATCTCATAATAGGAATTTAGTGGCCTCAGTAACACCTGTACAAAGTGCATGCAAGTGAGCTGCAACTCAAGAGTCAAACAGCCACAGAAGAAAGCAGACTGCATTGAATACATATGACATAACCAAAGGATGCCATATGAGAATGCATATGATGCCACCTTTATAAAACAGAAGCTAATTCTGCTTGTGGAAGGCTGGAAATGTGATGCATAAGAACTTACATTTGTGCACTAGCTGCACTATCCCATTACTTGGATCTACTGTGGACAACACCCTATAGTAAGATGAGAGTTTAGCTTGTGAGCTGCTAGCAAGTTTCACTATGTCATCCCAAATTTGATTCCCTGTCTTTATATGTAACAGAGAAAGGTGCTAAATTTACTACATCTTACTAGGTTAAAGTAAATTATACCTACTCAAAATTCTTTAAAACAATTAAAAAAATAATGAAAGCAATTAAAAATAAAAAATCAAAGCCACTACCTGTTATCCAAAGCAGTTCAACCAGTAGTATAACCTTTCCCTCTAGTTGCAGGCATACCTCTCAACCGTACAAATTTTAGCAGAACGTCCAGATTTTTGCCTTATATTTTTGGTCCATTTTTCATACAATTGTGGCTTTCTGGCAAATTAGTGTCAAATCATTAAAGACTGAAGTTAGAAAATAATGATAGACATTTGAGTTTTAGGCTTCATACCCTTCAGAAAATTCATGCTAATTCAAAACCTGTTATTCTACCAACTTTCTAAGTCTGTAAGAGGAATATTTCAAAATTGTCCCCATTTGTACCACTTTTTTATGGCTTTGTTCAGATTTCTTACTCTAAGAGGTTGAGAGGTATGGAGGAATAAACTTGTTACTAGAATAACAGTTTCCATGCTATCATCTTATAGTGTCTACAACTTGAAAGTTTTACTTGAAATCTGATTTATCAGTTTTCACGATAAAAAGGCATCTACCAAAATCAGCATGCACTGTCAAAACAGTTTCAGGAGAATAAAGTTATGCAACCAGAGAGAGAATGCAACCAAAAATCGTTTTGCAATTGCAGAAATATTGAGATATACACAATGATACGTTTTATATCACTGCATTTTTTCAGCTATCTAATTTATCAAATCTTCCAGGAAAATTCCAGTTCTGATGTATTACAATTAAAAATATTTTTCATTTCTGTGAGCATAATATATAGATTCACTGTCACCAAATGGTACCAACCTCTGTCTTCAAAGCAGCTGGGTCTTCGGAGTTATCACTAATTCTTCGCACACTGTCATAATGTTCTCCATATCTGTAAGCTATGTGGAGTTGACGGGCATCTGGTTTATCCAGACCAGAGATCTAATAAAAACATTGCAACATTCACAATTTAACTATACACTGTAAAAGAAACAATATAATTTAGTGGTTTTACCTACTAGTTACCATTTAACTTAAAGGTAAGCACACTGCAAGTACTTTAGATAAACCTGACAAGATGAATGCTACAAAACATCAGCAAGTGTTGAAAATGTCATCACTGTATATCAAACCATATTTTGATATATACATTACACTAGAATTGTTCTTCTATTACATAAACATCCTCGGATCTTTGCAAAAATACTAGACCACCTCAAAGTAAAGGCTAATTTTAACACAGGTGTTACTTTCAAGGGTAAACCCATCTTCTCTGTCATAGACATTACCTCTTAGCTAAAGAGTTTATGCAGACAATGCTCAATTCCTTTTTAAACTATGTACATACATAACTAGATTTAAACACTTTTGATACATAGAATTCACTTTACAGACTAAAATAACTGACACATATAAAGATGACAATTGATCAAAGTGCCTTCTCTCTTTCTCTCATAGCTGGAAAGTGGTTACTGTTAATTAATTGTCACAAACAGGAATTAAATATGGTGTGAAACTTATGTGCTAACAGCAGCCAGATAGTAAAGAATTCTGGTCTCACCCTGTCAGTTAAACATTTTCTATCAACTTTGCAGATGGTACATAGTGAGAGAGATCAAAGTCACAATATTTCAACTGCATTCTTAACTATGTACTTCATCACTGCATGCACTTATCATTTTTGAGTGAACAGGTGATCCGCTGTGGCGACCCCTAACCGGGAAAAGACGAAAGAAGAAGAAGAAAATTTGTTACCTGTATGCAGTAATTGGTGCAAAGACCATTTTCAGCCATGACCTGGGCCAAAATGGCACAAGACAACACAGTAACATGCATATACATAGCAATCATTGTATAACATGCAACAAAAGACTGCAATGTGCAATACATTTTCAAGGACTACTATTAAAATATATAGATACAATTTAAAAAATGTTGATAGTACTACATATTGTATAACACTATCACAGTGGGGAAAGTGGCTTGAAATGCAATGCAGTAACTGTACAGTTTTTAAATAGAAAATTTAATTATATATACAGCTGAGACAGCTAACTAAGGAAAGCACTATATACACAACCAGTCATATATAGAATACTCCAAGGGCTTTTTTGCAGATAAGCAAGACATAACAGATGTAGAAAGAGAAAAGTTGGAATGCAATGTATAGGTTGCAGATGAACATGGAGATGTGGATGAAGCTACAGTGTAGGTTGGTACTGCAGCATAGAGTTGGTTGACCCAAAGTAATTTTAAATGTGATGAATACCACTACTAAAATTAAGCACATCATGGCACCTAGTTGCTAGAAATATACATTTATGTGCATTACTTACAAATGTAACCATGCATGTGGTAATGAGAGGTTAACAGATAAAAGGAATAAACTTTTATACTCCAATTACTTAACTTCTTATTAACCAGTATTTCTAAAGCAATTGCATTTCTTTTTATTTAGTATATATGCATGGAGTTACTTTCTGAGCAAATTTAGATCACTTTGTCACATAATCTGGTTGGGTATTCCAGTTTACCAGAGCATTTTTTTAAGGTTTTGTCAGTAGTTGTTATTTTGAAAGATGGTCTGAGCAAATGTAATCCTTCTTGGTTTCTTAGCATATCAGTCTGGAATTTTTTATAGAGAGTTCTTTAGTGATAGGCTGTAGCTTTCACATAGCCATTTGAAAGTTTGTGTATTTAAGAGCAGCAAGGTTTTGACTGACAGCTAGCCGGCTATATATATTTGGTTCTTAGTTGGTTAGGGTGTGTGTGCCTGTAATAGTGTGTTTAGGATGGATGCCATGTTGATAATCTGTTAAGATACAATAAGATACCATATTTTTGTACATACTCAAACATTTTAGGAATTATGGTCAAAGGTCAGATTTGCAAAGGGTGAAAAGTCAGGGCATTTGCAGGTGCACAGCCCACAGCATGTGTTAGTAATGCATGGTTAAAGCTATAAAGGTATTGATTTTGTAGTAAGTATTAGGTGGCATCCAAATGTCATTAGTTTGCTTATGTGGCTACATACTTTTAGAATACAGAATGTTTGGATGGATGACAGACTGAGATTAAACCTACAAGTCACAGTCTTATCAAGGCGACCCCTAACCGGGAAAAGTTCCATTTCAATTTCCTGCAGAGTTTTGAAATAGAAGAATGGATATTACAGTGTTTTATGTAAGGGCATGAATAGGATAGCTACAGAGGCATTAGTCAATAGTGATACGCTAGTCCGGTGGCATAAGAAATATGTTATGTCTTGTTTAAAATCCTCAGTACTAGTTTTACTTACTCATTTTGAGGGATATTACATTAGTAACAATGCATTTTAGTGCTTGCCTGAATGGTTTGGGCTATAAAAGCCTTACACTTTGAAGTGTTCTGACATACTGTACTTTGGCAGCACTGGTTTTGAATTTGGATTAACTTCTAAGCTGTTGGAATTCACAATGCTCATTTGTGTCAGTGAGACCAGACTTCCATTCCTGACATACTCTGTTTCTGCTCTTTGGTGGTGCTGCGGTAGCGTTGTCGTCTCACAGTAAGACGCTGTTCTGTTCGATTCTCAGCTAGAGCGTCTTCTGTGTGGAGACATGCGTGAATGGGCGTACCTTCGTTGAAGGTTGTGCGTCAGGGCTGGCAACTCCGCATGTAAAAAACTACTGCCAATCATTAGCGGACCAGAGTTCCGCTGTGGCGACCCCTAACCGGGAAAAGCCGAAAGAAACAACAACAACAATTTGCTTATTCTCATTTGCCAGCCAAAGAGCAAGCTGGCCTTACATTCTTATCTTCTGATGCAGTATAATTTTTCTATTCATGTATGTGGCTTAATAAAAGTTACAACAATGTGGACAAATCAGACTTGTTTTGTGCCAAGGTCATGGTTAAAAATTGCCGCTGGACCAGTCCACTTTAACAGGTTATCAAAATAGTAAAATGAAAAAAAAAAATCAAGAACTTTTCAGTTCAACACCAATATCCTACATTCCAGATGTAATAATACAATAGGAAAGGAGGACAAAAAACATGATAATGTGCTGGCAAAAGGAAAATGGTTACCCTTCACCTCAGAAACATTAAAATCCAGGATCAAATCTGAAAATGTTCAAATCGTGTATAGAAACCAGTTCATTCAAAATGTGCTAAATGTTTGTGTCTTTCGGCTTTTTCCCGGTTAGGGGTTGCCACAGTGGAACTCCGGTCTCCTAATGACTGGCAGAAGATTTTTACGTACTGTGTTGCCAGCTCTGATGCACAACCTTCAACGAAGGAACACCCATTCACGCATGTCTCCACAAAGAAGACGCTCTAGCTGAGAATCTAACCAAACAGCGTCTTACTGTGGGGCGACAATGCTACAGCAGCACCACCACTGCAGTCTCAAAATGTACTATATAATATAATTATATACTAGGTGCTTGTCTTCTCCTGTGCTATGGAAGAATGAAAAAATAAAACAGGAAATTTTAAAGGTAAATTTACTGAGACTCTGGGCAAACAACTAACAAGTACCCAAGTCAGGCCTTTGAGGAAGGAGCCTGCTGACGTAAGTTGAAACAAGAACCATATCAGTCTTGGGTAGAACAAAGAAACTACAACTAACTTAGATCCACATTTTGCTTTGACTAGAACTCAGAACATGGATTGCAGAATCAGCATAAACACAAGCACTGAATGTATGGAGGACATCTGAATTGTACAAACAGTATGAAGAAACTGGAGACTTCTGAAGTAAGCATGCTCCCTAATCCTTGTGGAGAGGTACCACTGGTAGGGCAATGACAGCATGCCCCATTAGCGAATGGACAAATGATTTTTAGAGAAGTCATGTGTGCAGGCACAGGATGGATGAACCCATGTATTATACATATTGGATCAGACCCCTCAGATGAAGATTTAAGTATCGTGACTAACAAAGAACTTGCTCCAAGCACACAGTAGTTTTAAGTTGAGTTCTATAAAAGCAGGCAGTGGGAACCTTTCTATTTAATCTACTCCTATCCAGATTTTCAAAACACTCCAAAAATAATGTAAAACATACAGATGAGGTACATTGCTAGAAGCTCAATAAGGCCATATGTTTTCTTTCACTGTAACTTTTCAAACTACAATGCTCTAAACCTGGCCATGAGAAAGAAGCCAAGACCTGTACTAGTATAGATGCAATCATACCAACAGAAAGAGTTGATCCTGACAAAACTGTGGCAGAAGGGCAAAGTATTAATAGCAGAGTGTTTGTGGAAAATGGATTATTCACGGTACACCAGAGAGAAGAGAAGCACATATATCACAGCAATCCAGGAATGTAGGCAGACAGGTGTGAGATTCAAGCTGCTGGGTCAAGCGGTCTTCAGAATATTTTTTTTCCTGGAGGATCAAAGTAATTTTTGATGCAGAACAGGTTAAGGGGGGAATTCAAAAGTTTGTCTAACAAGCGGTGAGCCATCAAACAGAAGGGGACTCTGCTTCTTAATCTTCTGAAGGTAAGGATCACAGAGAGACTTTGCAAGTGAAACCTTTTCTAATATTCCAAAGGAAAATGCTTGAGAGGCAAAAGAAAAAGCACAGGAGTTGATTAGAAGCATCAAAAGTACGTTTGACTTGAACCACAGACTGGGGTTAGCAGATGGAGATGAACAGGAAGAACAGCAACACGAATTAGTGAATAAATGTGAGACTACAAAGCATCGATCACATTTGTAAAATACAGATTTACAAGAAAAGGTGTCTGAGAAAGATTGGATTTTTGTTGACTTTGTTAAATGTGTTGGGGGACTGACAGCCATATGCCCCACTTAACGTTTGGAAGGACTCTAAGGGAAAAAATAGGGAGAAGGGGGAAAAGTAACTTTAAGCAAAAATATTTTCAGTGACCTGTATCATAAGATCACAGGAGATTACTAGGCTAGTGACCCGGAGGTCATTTTAAGCCTAGCCATTTCAACCCAATGTAATACCATAGAAGTGCTAGTCAATACCCAAGATTGCATTCAGTAATGACTGCCCATGTTCAGGAGGGTTGTGGCAACTATCCCTGGTAAGAATTTATGGTGCCTTGTCTAGGTTCCTCTTGAACAGTTTCATACAGGTGTTCTGCTTCACATGAACTGGTAGCCTGTTCCAAAGACATGGCAGTCGCTGGGAGATAAATATGGCCTGCAACTTAAATAGGATATGCTGGAGGGACAGATTCAAGTCCATGGAATGCATAGCCCTAGACCCATTTGATTTAAGGACATACAGTAAGTTCATTAGGTTTGGGTCTGTAGGCCAGGCACAAGTCTCTCCTGTGTCATAAAGATAGTAAATAGGTACTTTTTTCTTCTCTCATTTAGTTTTGAGAAATGTTTGCATTACAATGTAAAAACAAAACAAAGGCTGAGTAAAAGCATGTTTAAGTCAGCAGGTTTTAATATTGGGCTGTTGAGTTGGGGAACTGGATGAAGTGCACTGATTATAATACACGTAGAATTGAAATGTTTTCTTTCACTTTTGCATAAGTGAATGTCTGGATTAATGACAATTTTTTGTGAATGCAAGAGGATTTTAAAAAATGGGAACCCCTCAATGTAAGTTTTCTTTAAGCAAATAAATGTTCCGTGCCAGATGAGAAATCTGAAGCAGAGGGCAGCTGTACATTTTGATCTTATGTTTCCATGGAAACAAACTGACTAAAGGTGAAGGCAATAACTCAACAGGTCTAGACATTGTTTACTGAGAGAAACAAAATTAAAAGGTAGAAGGCAAGCAGGTCAGTAAAAAATAAAGTTTAAAATTAATAGAAGTGAATAAAAGATAACAGTTTTTCTGGTAACTAAATACTTTAATGCACTTACTAGAACAGTTTATAATTTAATTTTATTTAAAGATAGCTAGTCCACTTTTTTTTAATGCTAAAATTTCATGTTTTCTGAAAATATAAAACAAAAGTGAGGAACATATGCGGAGGCCCTTAACAGTAACCTGCCCAAGCAACAAGGACTTCCGAAGCTGAAACGCAAACACCATTCACAACCAAAGTGACACACAGCTCACAACACAGGTGTGCCCCACCCAACAACAGCCCCTAAGGCAAGACAATATACCCAACACTTTAGTCATAGGTGACTCTATAGTCAGACACATTGATGTCACACTCACCAGGCTGAGCAACGAGAAAATTAGTCAGCTGCCGGTTGGGTGCCAGGATCCGCCACATAACGCATGCACTCAAGTCACTCCACAACAAGTATACATACGGCTCTGTCATTGTCCATGTTGGAGTGAATGACTTGAGATGTACCTCCCTGGACTACATGAAAAGAGATATGGAAGAGCTATCAGATCATGTGGCCCAGGCAGGTATAACCCTAGCCCTGAGTAGCATCCTGCCTTCCCCCAGAATGATACCAGAGTATGAGGACACAATGACTGACTTCAACAATTGGTTAAGCTTCTGGTGTCATTCAAAGTGGATCCAGTATCTATCTGCCTGGGAAGACATGATCGACAAACCATGATACTTTGCCAGAGATGGTCTGCACCTGTCACCCCTGGGATTCAGGTTGCTGGCTAAAGCTCTTACCACCCCTATAGTGCCTTTTAGGCAAGATTCAAAGGACAAAACCACCACCATAGCATATACAAGCATGCAAAATCTGAAGGTAATTCTACTCAATGCTAGAAGTCTAAACCTCAAAATGCACTCTCTCGAGGCACTCCTAAAACTGGAGAACATCGATATCTGTGCAGTAACTGAGACCTGGTTCAAGGCTCCAGAGAGCACCCCTGTAATACCAGGCTACAACTCTTACCACACTTTTCAGCCACCAAACCAAGACCAAAACACTAAAGGTGGAGGAGTGTCCATATTCACCAAGGATATTCACACCTCCAGGCTAGTTGCCCAACACAATGCATCTGAAATTCTCCAGGTGCAACTAACACTAGGTAAGACTGCAATCCAAATTGCAGCTTGCTACAGATCCCCCAGCATGCCCCAAGATTCTCACTACACCTTTCTAAACATTCTGGAAAATATTAAGATACAACCAAACACCCTAATACTGGGTGATTTCAACTACCCTGCCATTAACTGGGAAAACTACTCGGGTACCAATACCTTTCCCCAACGGTTCTTGGAATTCATAAATTCCAATGCCCTGGATCAACTAATCCATTGTCCCAACAGGGGCTCCAATATCCTAGACCTGATCATTTCCAACATGGGAGATAGAAGCTTCACACCAGTGGTCACCCTCTTATAGGTCAGGTCTGACCATAAGCAAATCACCCTTGACAACCACATCCCACCCACACCCCCCAGTAAGGAAACCTCTGCAAAAAACTTCTCCAAAGCCAACTTCATGCTACTCAAGTCAGAAGTAACAAACTTCATGGCACCCATGCAGACGGGATCTGAAAGTTCGACTGCTGAATACTACACTAAGGCACCGTACAAGCATATCCACTCATGCATGAATCGTGCCATCCCAAATAGAACGAAGATGCTCTCCTCCAAAAAAAGGAAGCCAATCTGGTGGTCCCCTGCCATAAACAAATTATAAAACAGAAGGAAGAAACTGTTGCAGAAAAAAGAGGAAAATCCCAGGATGCAAAAACCTCCCTTACCAGCCTCAGTAAGAAGCTGAGATCCCTCATAAAATCCTCAAAAGCTTGTTACGAAAATAAAATTGCCAAAAATTCCAAAGACAACCACAAGGCATTCTATAGTTATGTCAAGAATCTAAATGGCAATGCTCAGATCTGCTCTGAGCTACAACAGAATGGCATTAAATATACTGATCCCAAGGTTATTGCCAATATCCTGGCAGATCGATTTAGTGCCAACTTCACTCCCCTCTCACCCCCTAAAGGGCCCATCTCAATACCAAAAGATTGCTAAATTCGGGTAAACACGGCCACACAGGTAGAAACCGCACTCTCCAAAGCTAAGAATACATCCATGGGACCAGATGACATCCCGGGTTGTGTACTACATGAACTACAAAATGAACTGGCACCTCATCTAAGTGTCATGTTTAATCATAGCCTCACTTCAGGCTTCATGCCCACTGAGTGACGCATAGCTACAGTTATCCCACTCCACAAGGGGGGATCCACCTTGGATCCTGGGAACTACCATCCCATCAGTCTGACTAGCTTGATCTGCAAGGGCATGGAACTTATAAACAAAGACACTGGCAACCTTCAAACACTGGACCCCACCCTGTTTGAGTTTGTGAAGGGCCGATCTTGTCTCCTGAACCTGATTGACTTCTTCGAATCAGTCTCCAGAGCCGTGGATGAGGGTAAGGCGGTCCACACAGCCTATCTGGACCTCGGCAAGGCCTTCGACACCATCCCCCACTCTGAAATCATAGATAAACTTACTAAGCTGTGCATAAATCCCTACGTCACTTGATGGGTTGCCAACTGGGTCACTGACAGAACCCAGGCTGTAAAAGTAGCAGACTCCAAATCCAGCTCCAGACAAGTGGAGTACCTCAGGGTTCAGTCCTGGGACCGCTCTTGTTTCTACTTTTCTGAAGTATAGGCCAACACTAAGGGACTCTGGCTATCAAAGCTTGCAGATGACTGCAAACTGGGAGCCATTATCAAATCCCCAAATGATGTGGATATTCTACAAAAGGACCTTACAGAAACAGATGATTGGTGCCAGAGTCATGGGCTCATGCTTAATGCCAAGAAATGTTTAGTTATCCCCTTTGGGAAAAACCATGTTAGCCATGAATTACCACATAGGTGGCAGTTCACTAAACACCAAAAGTATGATGAGAGACTTAGGGACACAGGTGGACAGTGGTCTCACCTTCGGTAACCACATCGCCACAACAGTCAGGAAATCCTTCTATGTGGCACACCTCATCACTAAGGGCTTTTCATCCAGAAAAAAGGAGGTCATTGTCCCACTGTACTCATCCTTCATTAGACCCATTATAGAGTGTAATGCCCCATTTGGTATGCACCTCACAAGACATCTGCAGCAGCTGGAAAGGTCACAGAAATACCTCACTAAAAGAATCACAGGCCTAAAGCAGATGCCATATGTTGACCATCTAAAAAAACTCCAGCTGTACTCTGTGGTATATCGTCTACTCAGAGGTGATCTCTGCTTAACATACAAGGCCATGTGTCAAACCCTGAGCTGTTGGAATGCTCCACTTAAAGAAATCCAATCACTCAGAGCCACACGCTCCAAGGATCTAAACCTTGTCATCACAATGAACAAAACATGCTGGAGGGGTAGGTTCCTGACCCAGAGACTCCCCATACTCTGGAATAGACTGCTCATACATGTCAAGCAGAGCGCCTCCTTGGCCCTCTTCAAAAGGAACCTTGATGACTGTATGGGAGATAGGAAATTCACCCCAGGGATCATGTCAGTCACCCTGCTAGACAGGGGTCCAAGGAACTAAATATTGTGGGAAGAAATATCCAGGGAATTGTTATGGCTAGGATTGTACAGGCCCTAGGGCTGATAGCCTAGTACCAACCTATGAACCAGACCAGAATCACAAAATACTATTTATTAAGCACTTTCGTCTCATAAGTGGAAACTTCATCAGAATTAATTCAAATCCAGACAACCCAGCTTATATCCTTGAAGTTAAATACATAGTTAATTAATTACTTATTTAATTACTGACATCATATCTTTCTTAAAGAAACACCATTCCCTTGAACAAAACCAGTATCTACTAAAACAATACAAAACATAATACAATACTGAGGTGTATACAATAGAACATGCTAAAGAATCTTAAAACAAATTATGTTTTATGTGCTAAACAAAAATATGTATTAATAAAACAACATTTGTTAAAAATGACAGTTACAAATACCCCCTCCTCTATTAACCCTGCAACTTTACCAACCATCGTACATCTCTAAGTAACAAACTACAATCATACTACTATAAAAAGTACTGTTTTGTACCTACCATAAATGTAGATGTCCGATAGGTATGCATCTGCAGTCATCACATATGGGTTGTCCTGCCTCAGGCAGCCCTTCGGTCGGCCGGATTCCAAAGTCTGGGTCCGGCGTCGGCTGATGTCGCACTTTCCCCGAAGTCAGAGCGCCTGGGGTACAAAAGCATCAGCCGACGCCATCTTCCTCAGTTTTTCTTGCCCCAGATGCCAGGTGCCCTCTAAGGAAGGCTAAATTTGGAGAGATGCATTTAAAAATCCAAACATGCACAATAATATAAAAACAAATACACCATAATAGATCACCCCAGCTAGCTATAAGAGGGGTAAATACCCAAGAAATACCACAGAGGGGAAGGAGGGAGGGTAAACCTGACTGCAGATGCATACCTATCGGACATCTACATTTATGGTAGGTACAAAACTGTACTATGTCCTTCAAGGATGCATCTGCAGTCATCACATATGGGTAGAATACCATAGCCAATCTGGGGGTGGAGGAACTATGTAAAGGATGGTGTAGCTAAAATGCCCTGCAGGACTGCCGTAGCAAAGCCTGCTCTGGATCTGGAATATAAAGGTAAATTGCAATGCTTGGCAAATGTATGCACGGAGCTCCATGTAGCAGCTTCTAAAATGCCCTTGGTAGCCACCCCTCTTAAGAAGGCTGTGGAGGTGGCTGTGGCTCTCGTGGAATGAGGTCTAATGTTAGCTGGCAGAGTTTTTCCATGAAAGAAGTAACAAAAATGAATGCAATTCCCTATCCATTTTGAAATTGTCTGTTTGGAAATTGCTTTTCCTTGTGTACCAGCAGCATATGCTACCAACAGCTGGTCAGTT
This sequence comes from Protopterus annectens, assembly GCF_019279795.1. NCBI lineage: Eukaryota > Metazoa > Chordata > Ceratodontiformes > Protopteridae > Protopterus > Protopterus annectens. The sequence goes on from NC_056728.1 coordinate 1,766,489,669, forward strand.
TTTCTGTAACCTTTAGTTCTGTCCAAGTAGTAGCGCAACTGTCTGTGTATGTCCAGGGTGTGCAGAAGTTTCTCCTCTTTGTTTTGTGGATTTGGAAAGAAGGTAGGCAAGTGAATAGCTTGATTTAATGAAACCCTGGATACCACCTTTGGCATAAAGTAGGATTGGTTCTCAATGAAACTCTGTCCTGATGAAAAATAAGAAATGGCTGTACTGCCATAAGGGCCTGTAACTCAGATACTCTTCTTGCTGAGGTTATGGCCAGAAGGAAAGCAGTCTTCCAAGACAGGAACTGTAGTTCTGCAGATGCTGCTGGTTCAAAGGGAGGCAGTGTTAGTTTTTCCAGCACGAAGTTAAGGTCCCAAGTAGGTAGAGGTGGTTTCCTTGGAGGATTGATGTTTTTGATTCCTCTTAGAAACTGTCTTAGGAGAGGATGAGAGAAGACAGGTGGATCAGTATTGTACTCTGCTGAAATCGCTGAAGCATGAATTTTAATGGAAGAGTAAGACAGACCATTGTGGAACATTTCTGCCAAGTATTCCAGGATATGTGGCATGTTCATCACTCTCGCATCTAGGCCCTTTGTGGTGTTCCAAATGTGAAATCTTTTCCATTTTGCTGAATATGCCTTTCTTGTGGAAGGCCGGCGAGCTTCCATAATAATATCTTTCACTCTCTGGGATAGCTTGTCCTGAGGAGGAGTCAAGGTATTTTCCAGGCTGTTAGTTGCAAGGTTTTCAGGTTGGAATGCAGAGTTTTGTAATTGTGCTGTGTCAGTAGAAGTGGCCATAGAGGAAGAGGCCATGGTTTTGTGAGTGACATAATCTTTAACAGTGGGTACCAGTGCTGTCTTGGCCAGTCCGGAGCTATCAGAATCACTTTTGGCTGCTCTGTCCTGATCTTCAGTAAAACCTTGGTCATTAATGGGAGAGGTGGAAATGCATACACTGTTAGAGTTCTCCAGCTGAAAGAGAGGGCGTCCACTTTTCATGCTTGTGGGTGGTATGTCCTTGAGCAGAATTTCTTCAGTTGATGATTGTGGGGGGAGGCAAAAAGATCTAAGTCCGGCCTCCCCCATGATTGTGTTGTCTGTAGAAAGATGTCTGGGTGCAGCATCCATTCGTGTGCATCCATGATATTTCTGCTTAAGCTGTCTGCCAGTATATTGTCTTTCCCTGGCACAAACTGGGATTGTAGCTGTATATTGAGTTTCAAGGATAGTTCCCATAGATTCATTGCCAGCCTGCAAAGAGGATAGGAATGGGTGCCTCCTTGCTTGTTTATGTACCACATAACCGTGGTGTTGTCTGTCCTTATTAGTAGATGGCATTATGCAGAAAAGGTTTGAAGGCTTCGACTGCATGCATCACTGCCAGCATTTCCTTTTGGTTTATGCGCATGCGTAGCTCTTTTTGTGACCACAGACCTTGAATGCATCTGCCCTCCATGTGCGCTCCCCATCCGTGGTCTGAAGCGTCTGTTGTAATGGTTTGGCTGGCTATTGGTTTGCTGAAAGGCAGACCCCTGTTTGACTGGCTTGCTTGAGCCCACCACAGAAATTCCTTTTGAAGGCATGGAATGAGTGGTATCAAAGTTTCCAGGCAGTGACTGTGCTGAGTCCATAAACTCCTTACGTACCATTGTAGTTTCCTCATATGTAGTCTTGCTTGCGGAATCAGAAGGATGCAAGAAGCCATGTGACCCAGGGCCTGCAGGATTTTCCTTGCAGTCAGCTGGGTTTGTCTTGTCAGATTTTTGAAGTAATCTGGTAGTTTACTTTGTTTTTCTTCTGTGAGGAAGGCCATTTGGGTGGTAGTATCTAGATCTGCACCCAGAAAGGTTATTCTTTGGGATGGAACAAGTCTTGATTTGTGAAAGTTGACTGTATATCCCAAGGCCTGAAGTAGGTGGATGGCATAATTCAAGTGTTTTACCAAAGTCTGTTGGCTGTCCGCTTGTATAAGGCAGTCGTCCAGATATGGGTATATTTGAATCCCCTGAAGTCTGCAGTGTGAAATTACTGATGCCAGGCATTTCATGAATACTCTGGGTGCAGTAGATAAGCCAAAGGACAATGCTGAGAATTGATAATGCTCTGACCCTGCAAGAAATCTGAGGTGTCTTCTGCAACTTTGTCTGATAGGGACATGCAGGTATGCCTCCCTGAGGTCTAGAGTTACCAGCCAAGACCCCTTGCCCAGCATGGGAAGGAGCTGCTGTAGAGTCAGCATTTTGAACTTTGGCACAATGAGATAAGTATTTAGTGTGGACAAGTCAAGAATAGGCCTCCATTGTTTTTCTTTTCTTGGAACAAGGAATAGTCTGGAATAAAATCCTTGGCCTTGTTCTGAGAGAGGAACCTTTTCTATAGCTTTCATTTGCATTAAGCTGGAAATTTGTTTCAAAGCCTCTGCCCTTTGATTCGGTGGCAGGTCTGGCATGCCCTTTCTTTTTGGTAATGTGTGGAAATGAAACCTGTATCCTTTGTCTATTATTTGTAGTGTCCATTTGCCCCTTGTAATACTGTGCCAATTTTCTGAGAATAAAGAAAGCTTTCCGCCCAAAGGTGCTTCCAATTGAGCCCTGGTTGGCGGTGTCAAAGTAAAGTCATTGAGCCTGTCCTTGTGCAGCAGTTGAAGGTCCTGCATTACCTCTCTGGTTGGGAGGCTGCCATTGACGTCCTCTGTAGGAGCCTCTAGCTTGCCCTCTACCTCTGGCACGCCTGTTCTTGCCTCTCTGAAACCTCTCTGTGTCTAGAAAGGACCAATTCTTGGAAGGCCAAATCCTGCTGAATCTTGGTGGTTGTACTTCTAAAATCTTTGACTGTTTGTACGGATTTTGCCTTTTCTTCAAATTTCTTTAGGACCTCCTGAGCCGTGGAGCCAAATAACTTTTGCTTTTCCAGAGGAGCATCCAGCAGCTTTGCTTTAACATGGTCTGGCAGAGATTGTTCCTTCAGCCAAGCATGCCTACGTTTGACTGCGCCAGTCATAGCTGACCTACATGAAGCTTCCAATGCATCATAACCACATTGCAAGAAATGGTTGCTAACCTGTTGTGAGTTATGTACCAGATCCTGAAGTGACTTGCGGTCTAGGGGGTCAGGTGAAGACAGTTTTTTATGCAATTCATCTAACAAATACTCTTGGTACTGTATCATATGAAATTGACAATTTAATGCCCTCACAGAAAGTGTAGCAGAAGTATACACTTTTTTACCCCATCTCTCTAAAGCTCTGGGCTCCCTTTCAGAGGGGAGAGGATTTTTAGCAGTGGCAGCTGCAACCCCTTTAGGGCCCTGGGAAATAGTTTCTGGATCAGCAGAGTGGGCCTTGTAAAGGTAAATGC